>NC_064915.1:1560209-1746008 GCF_929443795.1 Astur gentilis | reverse complement strand
CGCGTCCCCCACGTCCCCCGCGTCGTCCTCGTCCTCGTCCCCGTCCTCCTCCTCAGCGGTTTGGGGGGGCGGGCGGGCGGACCCCCCCCCGACTGTGTGCCCCGACTGGGCGGACGCCGCTCGGGCCAGCACCGGCTTCACGCACTCCTGGGGGGGCGGGGGGGGGGGCTGCTGTCATCGGCCCCCCCGTGTCGTGTGTCCCCCCCCCTCCCCAAGGGCCCCCCTGTGTCCTCCCCACATCCCCCCGCAGCCCCCATCCCCCCAAACCCCCCCGCGGCCCCAATAACCCCCCCAGCCCCGTGTCCCCCCCATGTGTCCCCATGCCCCTCCATGTCCTGTATAGCCCCCCCACACCCCCCTGCATCCCCCCCCAAACCCCCCCATCCCCTCTCCCCCCATTATGCCCCCCATCCCCTCCATGTTCCCCCATGTCGCCCCCATGTCCCCAATAACCCCCCATGTCCCCTGCCCCCCCCATGTCCTTTTATAGCCCCCCCCATGTCCCCACAGCCCCCAGTGTCCCCCCCCACCCCCATAACCCCCCAAACCCCCCCATCCCCTCTCCCCCCCACTGCACCCCCATCACCTCCATGTCCCCCCACATCCCCCCCTGTCCCCCAGGTCCCTGTCTCCCCCCCACGCCCCCGCACCCCCCCCATGTCCCCAATAACCCCCCCGCGCCCCCCCGTACCAGGTAGACGTCGCAGAGCTCGTACAGCCAGAAGCCGTGGACGGCCGAGGTGGCCGCGGGGAAGTCGAAGCCCCCCAGGGCCCCCCCGCAGACCCCCACTGCCCGGCTGAGCCGGCTCAGCACCCAGCGCTCCCCCAGCCCTGGCCGGCCACGGCACTGGGGGGGGGGAAAGAGGGGGTCGGGGTGGGGGGGTCCCACGGGGGCGGGGGTCCCCATGGGCAGGGGTCCCGGGGGTCTCTGAGGACCTGGGGTAGCACTGGGGGGGTGCTGGGGTTCCCGACAAGGTGGGGGGGTCTCACACCCGGAGGGGGGTCCCCATGGGCGGGGGGGTCCCAGAGGTGGAGGCTCAGACCAGGGAGGGGGGGGTCCTGGGGGTCCCAGCCCCACAGCAGGGTCCCTGCCCCAGGACTGGGGGGGGGGGGGGTCAGGGGTTCCTGGGGGTTGGGGGTCTCAAGGGCAGGGTCCCAGCCCCACAGAGAGGTTCCCAGCCCCGTAAGTGGGGGTCCCCAACCCACAATTGGGGGTCCCACCCCTATGGGTGGGGGTCCCAGCCTCACACAGGGGGGGGTCTCAGTCCCCCCAGCCAGGGTTCCCAGCCCCACAAGGGGGGTCCCAGCCCCAGGGAAAGGTCCCCAGCCGCACCAGTGGGGTCCCACCCCCAGGGAGAGGTCCCCAGCCCCACAAGTGGGGGTACCTGCAGGTCGGGGGGGGGGGCGGTAGTCGGGCCCCAGCGCCCGCAGGACAAAGCGCGCCCCGTTCCACACCTTGTTGCAGAAGTGCCGGTACCCCAGGACGCGCCCCACGTCCAGGTTGATGTCGCGGCCTGGGGGGGGGGGGCACGGGGGTCAGGGGACACGGGGGGCACGTGGTGGGGGGGACACGGGGGGAGCTGGAGGGGGGGCTGGAGATGGGGGGCACGGGGTGGGGGGGGTCTGTGGGGAGATGGGGGGGACCACAGGGGCCCGGGGAGGGCATGGGGTGTTTGTGGGGGGGCATAGAGCGTTGGGGGGGGGGGGGCCACAGGGGCTCAGAGGAGGCTGGGGGGGGTCCTGGGGGGGACGCAGGGGGTCCCTACCCTGGGCAGTGTAGGCGCAGAGGGCGAAGCGCAGGGCGTCTGTCCCGCACTCCGGGATCCCGTTGGGGAAGTCTCGTTTCTGGAGTGGGGGGAGGCAGCAGGGGTCACCCCATGGGGGGGGTCACAGCCCCCCCCGGACCCCCCCAGCCCCCCCCGAGCCCCCACCTGCCCCTCCCGTGCCCGCTCCAGCTCGGCCGGGTCCAGGTTGCTGCTCTCCAGCTGCTCGTGCAGACCCTGCGGGGGGGGGGGACACACGGACACACGTGGGGACCTGCCCAGTCCCCCCTTGTTCCCCAGTCCCCCTGGAACACCCCCCCCCCAGATCCCCCCCTTGTTCCCCCCCAGGAACCCCCAGACCCCCCAAGACCTCCCCAACCCCCCCCAGGACCCTCCTGGGACACCCCCCAGGACCCTGCTGGGACCCCCCGAACTCCCCAAGACCTCCCCAGACCCCCCTGGGACCCCCCAAGACCTCCCCACTGCTTCCCCTGGACCCCCTAGACTCCCCAAGACCCCTGCAGACCCCCCCCGGGACCCCCCCCAGCCCATCCTGAACCCTCCCTGGGACCCCACCAGACCCTCCCGAGACCCCCAGACCCTCCCCGACCCCTCTAGGACCCCCACCAGCCCCCCCCGGGCCCCCCCACCTGCAGGGAGATGCCGGTGATGACGTCCAGGGGGTCGATGACGTTCCCCAGGGATTTGCTCATCTTCCGCCCGTGGGCGTCCCGGACGATGGCATGGAGGTAAACCTGGGGGGGGCACGGGGGGGTCCTGAGGGGTGGGCACAGAGGTCCTGGGGGGGGGCTGGAGGGTCCCGGTGGTCTATGGGGGGGTCTGGGGAGGGTCCCAGAGGGGCTGGGGGTTCCTGAATAAATCTAGGGGTCCTGGGAGGACCTGGGGGGGTCCCTCCTCTCAGAAGGGTCTGGGGGGACTGTGGGGGGTGCGGGGGATCCCTGAGGGTCCCCGGGGGGCTATGGGTATCCTGGGGGGATCCTGGCGGTGGTTCTGGTAAATCTGGGGGTCCAGAGGGTGTCTGGGGGAGGGGTCCCGCCTCTCAGAAGGGTCTGTGGGGACCGTGGGGGGTGCAGAGGCTGCGGGGGGTCCCCGGGTGGATGAGGGTGTCCCGGGGGGGTCCGGGGGGGTCCCACCTCACGGAAGGGCAGCCGCCCGGTCAGCGCCAGCCCCAGCATCACCATCCGGGCCACCCAGAAGAAGAGGATGTCGTGGCCGGTCTCCAGCAGCGTCCCCGGGTAGAAAACCTCCAGGTCCTGGCTCTGGGGGGGGCGGGGGGGGGGCACAGGGGAGGTCAGGGCTGGCGGCGACCCCCAGGACCCCCCTGCCCTCCCCCTGCACGCCCCCAGGCTCACGGGCTCAGGCCAGCCGAAGATGGAGAAGGGGAAGAGGCCGGAGGAGAACCAAGTGTCCAGGACATCCTCGTCTGCGGCGGGGGGGTCATGGGGAGCCCCACTGCCCCCCCAGTGCCGACCACTAACCCCTGGTGCCCCCCAGTGCTTCCCAGTTCACCCCAGCGCCCCCCCCAGTGCCTCCCAGCAACCCCTGGTGCCCCATAATGCTTCCCAGATCACCCCAGTGCCTCCCAGCAACCCCCGGTGCCCCCCAGTGCTTCCCAGTTCACCCCAGTGCCCCCCGCCAGTGCCTCCCAGCAACCCCCGGTGCCCCCCAGTGCTTCCCAGTTCACCCCAGTGCCCCCCCCGCAGTGCCTCCCAGCAACCCCTGGTGCCCCCCAATGCTTCCCAGTTCACCCCAGCACCCCCCCAGTGCCTCCCAGCAACCCCTGGTGCCCCCCAATGCTTCCCAGTTCAACCCAGTGCCCCCCAGTGCTTCCCCATGACCCCCCCAGTGCCCCCCGTACTCCCCCCCCAACACATCCCAATACTCCCAGTGCTTCCCAGTGCCCTCCAGAGCTCCCCCATATGCCTCGGTAACCCCCAGGGGCTCCCAGTACCCCCCCTCCCAGTGCATCCCAATGCTCCCTGGCGCTTCCCAGCGTCCCCCACCTTGGCGCAGGGTGACTCGATCAGGGTCCACCCCGAAATTCCGGGCCGCTTTCTCCCGCGCCTCCTCCTCGCTGCGCCCGCTCACCCAGTACCGGTCGTCCCCGTCCTGCCGCGACCCACGGCGGCGTCAGCCCCACGGCGGCGTCAGCCCCCCCCAGGGCCCTCAGCCCTATGGCAAGGGGTCCTCTCTGGCAACCCCCTGGCCCCCAGCCCCACGACAGCCCCCCCCAGCCCCACGGCAGCCCCCCGCTGACCTCTCCGGGGGGAACGTTGGGGTCGTCGACGGTGACGAAGTACGCGGGGATGCGGTGGCCCCACCAGAGCTGCCGGGAGATGCACCAGTCCCTGGGGGGGGGACACGACACAGACACGCACGTCGGGGGCAGCCCCACGGTGGGGGGGCAGGGCTCCCCTTGGCACTGGGGGACGGGAGTTATGGGGCAGGGTTCCCTCGCCCCCCCCCGAGGGCCGTGGGACTCACCGAATGTTGTCCATCCACTGGAACCAGGTGCGGGCGTGGGAGGGGGGGCGCAGGCGCAGGTCCCCCCTCCTGACGGCGGCGGCCGCCCCCCGCGCCAGCCCCTGGCACCGCACGTACCACTGCGGCTTCAGCAGCGGCTCCACCACGTCCTTCGACCGGCTGTGCGGGCACCCGCCGTCACCCCGTGGCGACCCACGGACACCCGGCAGTGACCCATGGCGACCCACAGGCACCCCATGGCGACCCACAGGCACCCCACGGTGACCCAGAGACATGCCATGGGACACATGGCCACCACACAGTGACCCACTGACACCCCACGGGACCCACGGACACCCCACGGTGACCCACAGACACCCCACGGGACCCACGGACACCCCACGGTGACCCACAGACACACCATGGGACACATGGCCACCACACAGTGGCCCACAGACACCCCACGGTGACCCACAGACACCCCACGGGACACACGGCCACTGCACAGCGACCCACAGACACCCCATGGCGACCCACAGCCACCCCACAGTGACCCACGGGCACCCCACAGAACTCCCACAGTCACCCACGGCCACCCCATGGGACCCAGGGTGACCCACAACCGCCCCGCTGTGACCCCCGACCCCCCCCGCGCCCCCACCTGCAGATGGGGACCACCATGGGGTTCTCGGTGACCCCCCGGAACAGCCCCCGCTGCTTCAGCGCCTCCAGCACGGCCGCTCGCCCCGTGAACCGTGGCAGCCCCTGGGGGGGGGGGGGGGGGGGGAAGGGGGGGTCACTCCCACCACCTCCCGGCCCCCCATGCGCCCCCCGGCCCCCCGCTCCCACGTGTCCCCATGGCCCCCGCAGCCCCCACAGCCCCTCTGTCCCCCGCATGCCCCCCACGTTCCCCCGGCCCCACACATCCCCACATTCCCCTGTAGCCCCCCCAGCCCCCCTGTGTCCCACCATAACCCCCCCAGCCCCCCCCCCACGGCCCCCCATGTGGCCCCCAGCCCCAGAGCCCCCCCGCAGCCCCCCTAGCCACACACCCCCGTGTCACCCCCCAGCCCCCCCAAATCCCCCCCAGCCCCCCCGTGAGCCCCCACCAGGAAGGGGGGGGGCACGTTGATGAGCCGCCCGTCCTCCCCGATGACGCTGGGGCGGGGCAGCCCGTGGCGCTGCCCCACCTCGAAGTCGGTGGCGTCGTGGGCGGGCGTGATCTTCACCGCGCCTGGGGGGGCGGGGTCAGACATGGGACACGCCCGCTGCCACCCCACCCCACGACCCCACGAAGAGCCCCTGTCCCGGGACACGCCTCCACGCCCAGCCATGCCCCGTACTGAACCACGCCCCTGTCCCTGGCCACGCCCCTTCTAAATTGCTGAGCCACACCCCCACTGTAAACCACGCCCCCACTCTAAGCCATACCTCTGCACATGAACCACGCCCACAACCCAAACCACACCCACAGTGAAGCCACCCCCATTCTAAACCACAACCCACAGCTAAACCACACCCAGAAACCCAAACCACACCCATACTAAGCCACACCCTCATTCTTAGCCACACCCCATCCTAAACCAGGCCACACCCCCACATGCAAACCGTGCCCACAACATGAACCACACCCCTACCAAGCCACAGCCTCTTGGCCACACCCCACTCTAAGCCACGCCCACATTCTTAACCACACCCTGATATAAACCACACCCCTGGAGGCCCCGCCCCTGGAAGCCCCGCCCCCTCACCGGTGCCAAAGCTGGGGTCCACGAAGGTGTCGTGCAGCACGGGCAGGCTCCGCCCCGTGAAGGGGTGTCGCACACGGCGACCCCGCAGGTGCTGGGGGGGAGGGGCAATGTCACCCTCAGGCCACGCCCACCCCGAGCCACACCCACCCCACTCGGGCCACGCCCCCCAACACCAATCCCCGCCTCCCCAGATCCCCACTGCCCCGCCTTCAGGGCAGCGCCCCGCCCTGCCCGTGCAAGCCCCGCCCCAACCACACCCCTCTTCGAAGCTCCGCCCCCCCGAAGCCCCACCCACCTGGTAGCGGGGGTCGTCGGGGTGCACGGCCACGGCCACGTCCCCCAGCATCGTCTCCAGGCGCGTCGTCGCCACGACGACCTCTTGCTCCTCCCCCTCACCTGGGGGCGGGGTCAGCGGGGAGGGGGCGGGGTCAGCGGGGAGGCAGTCTCAGCCCCACCCCCACCCCCCAGTGCCCCACTATGGGGCAGCCCCACTGCGCCCCAGCCCCCTGCTATGGGGCCGACCCCCACCCACGGGCGCCCCCCCCAGCCCACCCCCCCACCCCCCGCACCCACCGTCCCCCTCCAGCGGGTAGGCGAAGGCCACCAGCACCCCGAACTCGATGGGGGTCTCGTACCCCGGCACCCGCAGCAGCGTCCGGCCCGCCAGCTCCTTCTTGTCCACCTGGGGGGGGGGGGCAGGGGGGGCTCTGACCCACACCGACCCACGGGTGCCCCCCCTCCCCCCCGCCATGCACACCCCACAGCCCCATAGACACCCTTCAGGCACCCCTCCACCCCCCAGACCCCCCCCCCGGGACACCCCACATTCCCCCCATGAGCATCCCCCAAACCCACGGGCCCCCCCCCCATGGTCACTGCACAGCCCCCCCACCCCACAGACAGCCCCAAACCCCGCCGTGGGCACCCAAAGACCCCCGGCCCCCCCGGCCCACCTCGATGTCGGAGATGGCGGAGTTGAGGGCGCAGGACCAGTGCACCAGGCGGGTGCTGCGGTAGATCAGCCCCGACTCGTGCAGCCGCACAAACGCCTCTCGCACGGCCCGGCACATTTTCTGGGGGGGCACGCGTGGGGTGAGGGGGGGCCAGGGACCCCCGCGTGCCCCCCGATAGCACCCCTGTAACTCACCCAGACCCCACACACCCCCCCAGCCCCCATAGACCCCTTCCAGCCCCCCAGAGAGCCCCTCCAGACTCCACACCCCCCAGCTCCTATAGGAACCCCCCCAACCCCCTGCAGCCCCCCCCACGCCACATACCCACCTCAGAACCCCCAGATCCCCCCCCAGCCCCCACATGACCCCCCAGCCCCATAGCCCACCATGGAGCCACCCAGACCCCCCACCCCCAGACCCTATAGAACCCCCCAAGCACCTATGCCCCCCCCAGATCCCCCCAGCCTCCATACACCACCCCAGCCCCCCCATACCCCCTCAGACACCCCCCCCGGCCCCCCCTCACAGGGTCCATGGTGAAGCAGGCTCGGTCCCAGTCCATGGAGGCCCCCAGGCGTCGCAGCTGCTGGTAGATGCGGTCGCCCTTCCTGGGAGAGGGGGGTGGCTATGGGGCGGCTACGGGGCTGGGGGGGGGGCTATGGGACTGGAGTGGCTATGGGGCTGGAGTATGGCTGTAGGGCTGGGGGAACTATGGGGCTGGGGGCGGCGGAGCACCGTGGGGCTGGATGTGGGGCTCTGTATGTTACCGTGGGATGCAGTGGAGCACTGTGGGGCTGGCTGTGGGTCTCTGTGGGCCTTTATACATTACTGTGGGACTTTGCGGGGCACTGTGGGGCTGGCCGTGGGTCTCTGTGGGGTGGCCGTGGGTGTCCGTGGGGCAGCACTCACTCATCCTTCCAGCGCCAGACCTCGCGCAGAAATTCCTCGCGGCCGAGCTGGTGCCGCGTGAGGCCCCGCTGCCGCCAGAGCCGCCGCTCCACCACCACCTGCGTGGCGATGCCGGCGTGGTCGCAGCCCGGGTTCCACAGCGTCGTCGCCCCCCGCATACGGTGCCTGTGGAGCACGGCGTGGGGCTGAGGAGCTTGCCGTGGGGCTGGGGGACGGGGGACTTGGGAGGCACGGTGTGGGGACGGGCAAGGGGGCTTGGGGGTGTGCCGTGGGGCTGGTGGTGGGACACGGGACTTGGGAGGCAGGCCGTGGGGCTGGGGAGCTCGCCGTGGGGCTGGGCGGGGGGCCTTGGGGGGTATGGCGTGGGGCTGGGGGAGGTGCCGTGGGGCTGGGGGGTGCTCGGGGGACACGCTGTGGGGTAGGGGGACTTGCTGTGGGGCTGGGGGACGCACCATGGGGCTGGGGAGGGACTTGGGGGTATGCCGTGGGGCTGGGAGACTCGCCGTGGGGCTGGGTGGGAGGGCTTGGGGGGGGACAGGACACGGACGGGCCTTGTGGGGCACCGTGGGGAGGGTCGGCAGGGGCGTGGCGCTGCCCCGTGGGGCGGCGGCCCATGGCAGGGCAGGAGGAGGGCGCGGGGGCCGGGGGGCCGGCGTCGCCGTGGGTCGGTGTGGGTCGCGCTCACCAGCGGGCGAGGCTGTCCTGGATGGCGCTGGTGAGGGCGTGGCCCAGGTGGAGGGAGCCGGTGACGTTGGGGGGTGGGACGCACATCATGAAAACCCCCCGGGGGTTGGGCTCCGCCACGCTGGAGCGCTGCGGGTGGGGCAGGGCGGGGCTCGCACGAGGACCCTTGCACCAGGACCCTCGCACGAGGACCGGCCCCCGAGGACCCTGGCAGAGGGACTCACACACGAGGACCTCGCACGTGGACCCTTGCACGGGAACCCTCACACGAGGGTCTTTGCACGGGGACCCTCGCACGAGGGTCTTGCCCGCAGACCTTCCCGTGACGACCCTCCCACGAGGGCTTTGCACAAGGACTGCTGCCCGGGGACCCTCCCCCAAGAACCTCGCACGAGGACCCTCGCACGGGAACCTTACCCGTGCACCCTTGCAGGGGAACCCTCCCACGAGGATCTCTGCGCGGAGACCCTCCCGTGACGACCCTCCCACGGGGGACCCTCGCACGAGAGCACCCCCGTCGCACGAGAGCCCCCGCGCTCACCCCGTACTCGGGTTTGAAGAAGCCCTGCCGCTCCCACCAGCTGTACCAGGCGGCCTCCACGTACTGCGGGCTGTACGACTCCGGCAGCGGCACCGACACGTCTGGGGACATGGCAGGGGACGGGACAACGGGGGGGACGGCGGGGACGCGGTGGGGACGGGGACGACGGGGACGTGGCAGGGATGGGGATGACAGGGACGGACGTAGAGGGGACAGAAACGGACACGGTGGGGACAGGACAGGGATGGGGACACGGTGGGGACGCGGATGGGGATAATGCGGGGACACGGACAGGGACAACGAGGTGGACAGGGATGACAGGACAGGGACACGGTGGGGATGTGGCAGGGATGGGGACGACAGGGACAGTGGTGACGGGGTGGGGATGGGGACGTGGCAGGGATGGGGACACGGTGGGGACAAGGACGGGGACAGCGGGGGGAAAGGGACAACAGGACAGGGACGGGGACACACACAGGGACAACAGGGACATGGTGGGGACAGGGACGGGGACATGGCGGGGATGGGGACAACAGGGACACAGAGGGAACAGGGATGAGGATGACAGGGACATGGAGGGGACAAGAACAGGGACACGGGGGGGGCATGGACAGAGACGCGGACACAACAACGGCGACAGGGAAACGGGGACGGGGTGGGGACGGGGGACACAGGGACCCCCGGGGGGACACACAGAGGGACAGGGGTCAGCACTGTGGCCGACCGGACCCCACGTCCCCTCTGGGTCCCCCCCCCGGCCCCCCCCCCCCCCCGCCACGTCCACCTCTCACCCTTCTTCTCCCCCGGGGGGGTGGGCAGGTCGTAGGTCAGCACCCCGGGGTCCCGGCGCTCCTTCTTCGGCGCCTTCGCCTTCGCCTGCACACGGAGACCCTCGTCACCGACCCTCGTCACCGACCCGCGGCCCTCCCAGCGGGGGTCCCGTCCTTGTGTCCCCTCCCCACCCCGCCACGGGTTGGGGTCACCCACCTGCTGCTCGCGGCTCTTCTCCTGTTTCTGCTGGAATTTCTCCAGTTTCTCCTTTCTTTTTGCCTCTTTCTTCAGCTGCGCCGCGCTTTTGGCTGGGGGGGTGGCAGCCTGCCCCACGGCATCCTGCCCCACAGCAGCTGGCCCCACGGCATCCGGCCCCATGGCGTCCTGCCCTATGGGGCCCAGCTCCACTGGGGACAGCAGGGTGACATCTCCATCCCCAGCGCCCCCCCTGCCTGCAGACCCTCCCAGCCCCACAGCACCTCACCCTGGGGGTGGGGGGGGCACCCCCTTGCCAAGGCCCACATCCCCCAGCCCCATAGTGACTCACCTGGAGGGCCCCCCCACCCCGGCAGAGCCCCACGGGGCCCAAGTCCCACAGCCCCATAGCCCCCAGCCCCCCCACGCCCCCCCCAGCAACTCACCCTGTGGGGCAGGACTCTCCTCCCCGCAGAGTCCCACGTCCCCCAGGACGGCGCGGAAGTGGGGCTGGCTGACGCAGGTGAGGAACCAGCGGGTGACGCTGGGGAAGGGGGCGCGGGCGGCCGCGTCCAGCACCTGGTGGTGGTGGGGGGACACACGGTGTGGGCTTGCGGGGGACGACAATGCGGGCGGGGTGTACGGGGACAGGGGGACACGGACGGGAGGGGATGCGGGGGGGACATGGGGACGTGGGGGGTACAGAGAGACATGGGGGGGTATGGAGAGACGTGGGGGGGTCCAGGGAGACGTGGGGGGCCGGGGGGGCGACTCACGTGCTGGAAGGGGGGCAGGAGGGCGCAGGTGACGGTGACGTCGGCCAGGGTGACGTCATCCCCCACCAGGAAGGTCCGGTCGCGCAGGTGGGACTCCAGCGCCCGCAGCGCCCGCCGCAGCTCCTCCCCCGCACGGCTCCGCGCCTGGGGGTGGGGGGGGGCACCCATGGGGCCCGGTGACCGTGACCCACAGCGCCCCCCCCGACCCCGTGACTGTGACCCACGGCACACCCCGACCCCACAGCACCCACGGACCCGGTGTCCAGGACCCACGGATCCCCCCGCTGTCCTGCCGCACAGACCCCACGCCCGCCCCCGAGCCCCCCCAAGCCCCCCAACAACATCAGCCTGCCCCACCAGCTCCACCCCAGCAACCCCCACAGCACCCCCAACCAATAACCCCCCAGCCCCAAGCCTCCCATAGCCTCTACACCGCTCACAGCCCCTCCCACCCCAATAACCCCCCATAGCCCCCCCAGGCCCATAGCCCCCCCCAGCCCAATAACCCCCCAGAGCCCCCCCAGCCCCATACCCCCTCCTCTGCCATAACCCCCCATAGCCCCCCCCAGCCTTACAACCCCTACACCCCCCATAGCCCCCCCCAATAACCCCCCCAGCCCCATAGCCCCCGTACCCCCCCAGCCCCTTCACACCCCCCAGACCCCCCCCCCCCCTCGGTTACCTCCCGCCCCCCCCCCCTGCAGGAGGGCGGCCGCCGGCGCCAGCTCGCTCTCGGCGAAGGCGACCCACTGGCGCACCAGGGCGGCGCGGGGGGGGGGTCGTCCCCCCCCAGCAGCGCGGGGGGGCTGACGAAGATGGCGGCGGGGCCGGGCCCGGCCAGCAGGGCCCCCCCGGGGGTGCGCAGGGCGGGCAGGGGGGCGCCGGGCCGCAGCCCCCCCGGCAGGGGCCCCCCCCGGCAGCCGCTGCAGCAGGGGGGGCCGCGGGCCGTAGCGGGCGGCGATCAGGACCCGGCGGGCCGGGGCGTCGGCGGGGGGGGGGCGGCACGAAGAGCAGCGGGGGGGGCGCCGGGGGGGACATGGCTGGGGAAAGGGGGGAGGAAGACAGAAAGAGAGGGGGGGGGGGGATCAGAGGGGGGGGGCGAAATGGGGGGGGCTGGGGGTCTAGAGAGGGCTGGGGGGGCCCTGGGGGGGAGATGGGGGTCAGAGCGGGGGCCGGGGAGGGGGCTTTGGAGGGCTGGGGAGGGGAAATGGGGGCGGGGGGGGGCCACCGGGGGGAGTTTTGGGGGGCCCCGGGGCCGGGCCGGGATTCGAGGGGGTCACGGGGGGTTTTGGAAGGGCACCGGGGCCCTGGGGGGGTCACGGGTCACCAGGGCCTCAGTGTGGGGGGGGGGCACCGGGAGCTGGGTGGGGGGCACTGGGAGCACTGGGAGCACTGGGAGGCCAGCTGGGGGGGGGGTCCCGGTGCCGGGGGGGGGGGGGGGGGTGGTGGGGCGTCACGGGTCACGGGGGGTCACGGGGGGGGTCGCGGTGCCGCCCCGCCCCCCCCCGCTACCTGCTGCTGCCGCGGCGGGAGCGAACACGTGGGGCGGTGATCGGGACGGCGCATGCGCGGCCCCGCCCCTTCCTCCCGCGCATGCGCGCTTACCACAGAGCCCGGCGCGACAGCGCGGCCTCAAAGCCCTGCGCGGGGCACAGCGCCCCCTAGCGGCGCGGCAGTGCGCTCCCCCCAAAAACCCCAAACCGCAGAAATTCGCGCCCCCCCCCCCCTCCCCCAACCCAACCCAACCCAACCCAAAACAACAAACATGACTCCAGCGCAGGGGGGTCGTAGGGTTTATTGCGTGTGCCCCGACCGCAGGTGGGGGCCGGGGGGGCACGGGGGGTCCTGCCGTGCCCCCCCATGGCTGCGGGGTCACTGTTTCTGCTGCAGAGCCTCCTTGCGCGCCGCGTCCTGCAGCAGCTGCGTGTCCACCTCGTCGGCCGGCAGCTGGACGTAGCGCACCACCGAGCCCCGGATGAAGCAGTTCTTCACCGACAGCTGGGGGGGGAAAGGGGGGTGTGTGGGGGGGTCAGGCGACACTCTCCCCCCCCCTTCCCAAATAACCCCCCCCAGCCCGGGGGGGGACACGCGCGGGGTGCCTCACCATGTGGGGGTACTTCTCGGGGTCGGTGACGCTGATGTCCGTCAGTTTGATGTTCAGGTACTGGGGGAGGCGGTTAGAGATACACACACACGCAAACACACCGTCCCCTCGTGCCCCACAGAGCCCCCCGGTGCCCCCCCAACCCCATAAATACCCTCCAGAGCCCCCCCTCCCGCCACACAGACCCCACCAGCCCCTCAGAGCCCCCCCCAGCCCCCTCTCCCTGCCCCATAGAGCACCCCCCCAACCCCAGAGCCCCCCCTCTCCCTGCCCCCCAGCCCCCCCGACCCATAAACCACCCCCCTCTGGTCCCGCAGACCCCCCCCGGTGCCCCCCCAGCCCCATAAATGCCCCCAGAGCCCCCTCCTCCAGCCCCACAGATCTCCTCTGCCCCCCAGCCCCCCTCTTCCCCCCCCAGCCCCCTCTCCCTGCCCCCCGCAGCCCCCCAGCCTCCCCCCCCCTCACCTGATCCACCGAGTGCAGGGTCCCACAGATGCTGAAGAGGAGAGAAACGGGGTTAAGGGGGGGCCTGGGGGGGGGGGGTCTCAGACATGGGGGAATCCGGGGGGGTTCTAGGCGGGGGGGGCCTATGGGGGGTCTGGAAGGGGGGGAGGGGGCTCCATAGGGAAGACCTGGGGGGTCCATGGCGGGGTCTACGAGGGAGGTCTGAGGGAGGGGCCATGGGGGGGTCTGAGAGGGGCCATGGGGGGGTCCGGGGGGGGTTTCTATGCGGGGGGGGGTCCACTGGGGGGGTGTCGCTCCTCACCTGAGGTCGTTCTTCAGCTCCACCACCACGTCCTTCCCCACCAGGGACTTGAAGAAGGAGTAGAAGAGCTGGGGGGGGCACAGGGGGGGTCAGAGGGTCTCAGGGGGTCCCGGGGGGGTCGGGGGTCCCCGAGATTCCCCCCCCCCCCCCCCCCGTTCTCACCATCGCGGCCGCCGCGGCGCCTCCCCCGCCCGCCAGGAGCGCGCGCGCCGCCGCACGCCCCGCCCCCTTCCGCCGCGGCCGCCGGCCTGGCCCCGCCCATAACCCCGCCCACCCCTTCCCGAGGCCCCGCCCCGTGTCTTTCCCTAGGCTCTGCCCGCCCCCGAGGCCCCGCCCACGGGCCCTGCCGGATGCGGAGGCGGCGGGCGGAAGTGACTCACCCGCCCCCGCGCCGGGGCAAAGGTCGAGGGGCGGGGCCGGGGACACCCGGGTCCCCGGCGGGACCCCCCGCGTGTCACGTGTCCCTCGCAGGTCACGTGTCTCTCACGTGTCACGTGTGTCCCCATGTCCCCCATGTCCCCACATCCCCCTGTGTCCCCCCCGTGTCCCAGTGTGTCCCCACGTCCCTCGCCCGTGTCCCATGTTCCCGTCCCCGCATCCCCGTTCCCCCCCGGTTCCCCCCGTGTCCCGTGTCCCCCGGTTCCCCCCGGTTCCCCCCGTGTCCCGTGTCCCCCTGGTTCCCCCCGGTTCCCGCCATGTCCCCACCCCCCCCCGGCCCCTCGTGTGTCCAGTGTTCCCCCACGTCCCCGTCTCCTCCCGTGTGTCCCCGTGTCTTCCACGTCCCCATGTCCCCAGCACCCACCCACGTCCCCCCGTCCTCGTGTCCCCGTGTCCCGTGTCCCGCATCCCCGTGTCCCCACGTGTCCCCACGCCCCCCAGGCCCCTCGTGTCCGGTGTTTCCCCGTGTCCCTCACGTCCCCACGTCCCCCCATCCCCACATGTCCCCCCATCCCCACATGTCCCCCACGTCCTCATGTTCCCGTGTCCCCGTGTCCCCACACCCCCGTGGCCCTCGCGTGTCCCCGCATGCCCCCATGTCCCAGCATCCCCATGTCCCCATGTCCCTCACATGTCCCACGTCCCCACACGTGTCCCCACGTCCCCCAGGTCCTTCATGTGTCCGGTGTTTCCCCATGTCTCCACGTCCCCCATCTCCCCCATGTCCCCACGCGTGTCCCCACGTCCCTCGTGTGTCCCCCACGTCCCCCTGTCCCTCACGTCTCACGTTCCTGTGTCCCCATGTCCCTACGTCTCCCCATCCCTGTGTCCCCACGTGTTCCCACATCCCCCAGGTCCCCACACGTGTCCCCACGTCCCTCGTGTGTCCCCCATGTCCCCTGTCCCCCCACGTCCCCCCATCCCCATGTGTCCCCACGTCCCTGTGTCCCCACGTCCCCACATCCCCGTGTCCCTCACGTGTCCCATGTCCCCATATTCCCATGTCCCCCACTGCCTGCATCCCTGTGGCCCTCATGTGTCCCCACACGTGTCCCCACGTGTCCCCACATCCCCCAGGTCCTTCATGTGTCCGGTGCTTCCCTGTGTCCCCCATGTCCCCCACCTCCCACACGTGTCCCCACACGTGTCCCAGGTGTCCCTGATGCCCCCCATCCCCATGTCCCCCATGTCCCCACGTCCCCCATGTCCCCCCGGCCCCCCGCGCCCCGTGTCCCCCATGTCCCCCCCGTCCCCTCCCAGGCCACGGCCACCCACGCTGGGCTGGGACCGGCTGGGGACCGGGCAGACCGGCTCCGCGGCCCCCGTGACAACGCCGTCACCGTCCCCCGTCACCGTCCCCCGTCACCCTCCCGGGGATTTAAGGGCGGCCGCGCGGCCCCACGGCACCGACGGGACCTTGCGGTGAGTGGGGATGGGGACGGGGATGGGGACGAGGGGGGACGTGGGGATTGGGACACGGGAATGGGGACACGGGGATGGGGATATGGGTTCGGGGACACGGGGATGGGATGGGATGTGGGGACGTGGGGACAGGATGTGGGGATGTGGGGATGGGATGTGGGGATGGGATGTGGGGATGGGGACACAGGGATGGGGACACGGGGACGGGGACATGGGGACGGGGATATGGGGATGGGAAGGGGGACAAGGGGGGACGTGGGGATTGGGACACGGGGATGGGGACGCGGAGAGAGGATGGGGACACGGGGAATGTGGGGATGGGACGGGGACCCAGGGACAGGACAGGGACGGGGATGTGGGGATGGGGACACGGGGGTGGGACGGGGACGTGGGGACGGGACGGGGACGTGGGGACAGGACGGGGACACTGGGACATGATGGGGACACTGGGATGAGATGGGGTCGGGGACACCGGGACAGGATGGGGACACCAGGACAGGAGAGGGGCCGTGGGGAGGGGGACGGGGGGGGGTCTGTCCGTCCCCCCATGTCTCACCCCCTGACGCCATCCCTGCAGGCAGGATGTGTGCGGGTGCCCAGTGTCTGCTGAACCTGCTGCGCTGGGTCTGGGGGGTCATCAGGGACCTCTGGGGGGGGCACGGAGGTGAGTGGGCGCCGGGGGGGGCACCCAGGGGTCATGGGGGGGGCTGGGTCCCCGGGGGGGCACCCAGGGGTCATGGGGGGGGCTTTGGGACCCATAGAGGGGGGGTCCCGGGTCCCCAGGGGGGGTGACACTCGTGTCCGGGCAGGTCACAGTGGGGTGGGGGGGGAGGTGGGGTGCGGACACCCACATCCCCACTTCCTGCCCACACCCACCGGGATGGGGGGGTGGGGTCAGGGGTCAAGACCAGGGTGGGGTCAAAGGTCACCGATGCCCCACTCCCTTCTTCCACAGTGACCCCCTCGCCCCCCCCGGCTGAGAGGAGAACGCTGGTTCCTGGCAAAGAGGACTGAGACCCCCGGGACCCCCCCGGGTGAATAAACCACCCTGACCCCGTGCCTGTGTCTTTGTTTTTGGGGGGGGGGGGGGGGGCCAAAAAATGGGCCATTAAGTGCTGGCCAGGGGCCTGGGGGGGGCACCCAGGGGTGTGTGTGTGGGGGGTCTTCCAAGCATGGGGGGGTCCTGGGGGGTCATAGGGGGGTCCTGGGGGGGGGTCATAGGGACTGGGGAGGGGGTGTCCAGGGGGGGTCCTGGGAGACTGGAGTGGGGGGGGGGGGGGGCTGGGCGAGAAGGGGCCTGGGGGCCTGGGGGGGGGGGGTGGTGAGGGGATGCTGGGGGGTGTCACGGGGGTCCCAAGGAGCTCAGGCTGAGCAGGTGGCCCAGGGGGTTCTGGGGGCGGGGGGGTATGTCAGGTTGAAGGGGGGGTCCCCCCGCCACCCCCCCAGCTGTGCCTGGCAGAGAATGCAGCGCCGGGCAAGTGTCAAGGGGGGGCCCTGCAGCCCCCCCACCGCCTGAAATCGTCCCCACAGCTGCCAGCCTGGGGCTGGACAGGGATGTGGTGGGGGCTGGACAAGGGGGTCAGAGCCCTGGGGGGGTGTCTCTGGGACCCCCCTGCGTGCCCCCCCCCAAGGTGGTCCGGGTTCGGTTCTGCAACTGGCGGGGGGGGCCCCCCCAGGGGCTGGGGCTGTTGGGGGGGCCTCCTGCCCTGCCTCACCCCCTCCTACCACACCTTCACCCCCCCCGCCCCCCCGTCACCTTCTACCTGGGCCCCCCCCCCAATAAAGCTCTGCTCTGTGCTCCACGTCTCACTGGGGGGGACCCAGGCATCTGGGCACCCCCCCCAAATTATTGGGGACCCCCCTCAGGGTCCCCGCCGGTCCTGGGGGATGGGGGGGATGCCAGGGGATGGGGGGGGCTCTTGGGGGTCCTGAGAGTTTGTGAGGGGGCTCTATGGGGTGGGTGGTCTATGGGGGGAAGCTTGGAGGGGGCTCCAAGGGTGGGGGGTGTCTGGGGAGGGGTCCTGGGGGGTGGGGGATGGTCCTGAGGGCTGGGGGGGGGGTTCTGGGGGCTCCAGTTAAGCTCAGCCCGTGGCCTCCTGCCTGCAGACCTGCCTGCTGCCCAGGCCTGACAGTCCTCATCCTCATCCTCATCCTCGTCCTCATCCTGCTTCCCGGCAGGACCCGGAGAGCTTCAAACTCCTTCCTGGCGCAGGAGCCGTGCCGATGCAGATGGATGCTCTTCAGGATTTTTATTAAATGTAAAAAATACGTAAAACGATCAAGGAAAAAGAGGGGAAAAAGAAACCCAAACCCAAACCCCAAAGAAAGAGCCTTCCTCCTTCTGCTCGCTACCGTGAGGGCGTGGAACTTCTGCCGGGGAGCAAAAGGACAATCCTTTGCCGGTGCCTGAGGTTTCCGGAATTTGCCGCGCCTGCCAGGTTTCGTCTCCGTCCGACGCCGGGAAGAGAAGTATCTCACTCCAATCTGCCTTTTTTATGGCCCAGAAACGCCCCCCTCACCCCCCAAAAAACGGCGACAAAGATGAGTTGGTCGACGTGATCCTTCTGCGACATCCTCGTTGGGCGTCTTGTGGCTCTGGCGGGAAGACCAGCATCCCTTGGAGATGGGGATGAAGATGAGGAAGACGTGCTCCTCGCCCCGCGCGCTGGCTCGGGCCCTCAGCTGGGATGAAAAACGTCTTCTCTCCACACTGGGACTCCCCGAGGTTTCTCTTCAGCCCTTCTCACCCCGCCAACCCACCCCCCCACCCCCCGGAAAAGCGAGATGGACGTCCGCCATCGGCTCCCCACAGACACCGGCGCTCGACCCGACCTCGCGGCCCATCTTCGGGTGAGGCGAGTGGGCGCCGGTGCCATCGGGTCGCAACTTTCTCCCTTCCGCCCCCTCCTAATCCACGTGCATCTTGGCGTGGGACGCCAAGGAGACCTTGGTCCTGTAGCAATTCCCGCACTCGGAGCATCGGTAGGGAGCTTCTCCTGTGTGGGTCCGCTCGTGTTCGAGGCATTTGGAGCTCATGGTGAAGCCCTTCCCGCACACGTGGCACCGGTAGGGTCTCTCCCCAGTGTGGATCCGCTGGTGAACGATGAGGTGGGAGGTGTTGGTGAAGCTCAAGCCACACTCGGGGCACTGGTGGGGTCTCTCCCCGGTGTGGAGCTTCTTGTGGAGCTTGAGGTTGAACCTCCGAGTGAAGCTCTTCCCACACTCAGAGCAGAGGTGGGACCTCTCAGCCTTGCACGGGTTTCGATGGAAGAGCTCTGGGCTCGTCATCGCACCGGGACGTCGGTTGGGTTGGCTCTCCGGCTGGTGGACCTGCCAGTGGGACGTGAGGTCAGAGCTGTGGCCGAAGCTCTCCCTGCGTTCCAGGACCTGGTGGGGCCGCTCCTGGGCATCAAGCCACTGGTGTCGGCTCAGGCTGCTCCTACAATCGAAGGTTTTCCGGTGCTCAGACACCCGCTCTCCAGCGCAGACCGTGACCTTGGGGTCATCCGAGATCTCCTCGCAGGGACACGGCCGCTCCTGCCTCTCCCCAGGCCAACGGCTCCTGCCCCTAGCTTGGTCTCCAGACCACGACTCGGCTCTTGGCTGCTCCTTCAGGACTTTGTCCTCCTCGGGACCCCGACACGCAACACCCTTCTCTGTCCTCGAGCTGGATCCGTTCGGTTTTCCTGGCTGGGAACTCTTCTCCTGGTGGCTGCCGTCACCTGCTGGTAGAGAACAGGGCTGAGATGTGAACATTAGGGGTCTCCGCCCAGAAAAATGGGGGTGCCCGCGCACGCGCCACAGCCCTAACCCGACTCGACCCAGATTTTCCAGGACTGACCCAAACCGGGGGACAGAGCGAAGCCCTTTGAGCCAGTCCGGGTTACCTGTGGAGGCCACGGTCTGACGGCCGCTTGGCCGGGCATCGTGGGACAGAACCGCCGGCCGGTCACCCTTCTCCGTGCCGTGGACCTTCTTGTGGGCGTTACAGCGGAAATTCTGGGTGAAACCCTTCCCGCAGATGGGACACTTGAACGGCTTCTCGCCCGTGTGGACCGTCTTGTGCCTGACCAAGTCGGAACTCTTCCGGAAGCTCTTCCCGCAATCCCGACACCCGTAGGGTCTCTCGCCCGTGTGGACCCGGCGGTGCATGAGGAGGTACTGCTGCCGGGCAAAGCTCTTGCCGCAGTCGGGGCAGACATAGGGCTTCTCGTCGGTGTGGACCGCTTGGTGGGAGATGAGGTGGGAGCTCTGGCTGAAGCTCTTCCCACAATCCAAGCACTTGTAGGGCTTCTCGCCCCGATGGAGCATCTCATGGATGAGGAGGGGGGAGCCGTCGTTGAAGCCCTTCCCGCAGACGGAGCACTTGTAGGGCCTCTCGCCCGTGTGCAGGCGCCGGTGACGGACAAGGTGGTTCCTCCAGTTGAAAACCCGGCCGCACTCCTCACACTCGTGGGGCTTCCTCGTGGGCCGGGGCTTCGGCTGCGGCTCGCTTTCCCTCGGGCCGTCCGCTTTTCCCCGGCGGCCGCTTCCTCCCTGTCTCTCCCCGATTCCTTCTCCTGCCGGCCTCCGGTTCTCGCCGGCTTCATCCTGCGTCGCCTCCTCATCCTCGCCCTCCGCCTTCGCTCGGGTCCGCTCGGGGTTCTCCTCCTCCTCCTCCTCCTCCTCGCTCGTCCACCCCATACCTGCGGGGGACAATGGTGGGGGGGGGTCACCGCCGTCCTCGCGGCTGCCCTTCGACGAGCGCCTCGCTAACGAGGGGAGCCCGGCGGGAGCTGTGGGGCGGACGGAGCCCCCACCGACGGGGGTCTGCCCCCACAAACCCATTCTGTCCCCCCCGCCCTCCAAACCAAAACCCCCAAGACCACCGGGACCTTCCCACCATTTCCCACCCCTCCGGCATTTCCCTGCCCGCCGCTGCCCGCACCCCCCCACCTCCTTATCGCTTCTTTCTGACGCAGCTTCAGCTTTAACCGCCCCCCCCCCAAAAAAAAAAGCGAGGAAAAGGGGTTTTCCAGGCGGAGGGGGGGTGCGCACCCAACCACCCCCCGCCTCCCGCGCTCGGTGGGGGTGTATGTTTGTGGGGGTGAGCCCCCCCCGCAGCCGAAGGAAGGGGCCCTGTGGGCGCGTGTCCCCCCCCAGCCCACCGCGGCGGCTCAGCCTTGTCCCAGCCCCTTCCTGTGGCTCCGCGCAGACAGACGGGCTGCGACCCGCCCCCGGCCCGCCCCGGGGGGGGGGCGAGAAGGGTAAGGGGGGGGGACACACACGGCGGAGCATCCCCCGCTCCTCTGCTCTGCCCCATGCACAAAGGGGGCGGGGGGAGCAGCAGCCCCCCCGGCCGTGGGGGGCGAGCATCAGTATGCGGGGAGGGGCGGGCAGGAACCTTGAGGGGACATCATCCTCTGGGAGGGCGTTATCCTTGTTGGGGGAATCACCCCCGGGGGGGCATCAGCCCTGTGGGAACATCGTCCTTGGGAGAGCGTCATCTTGGGGGACAGCTCACCCCAGGAAAGCAGCATCCTCGGGTGACCATCACCCAACGGAGAGCATCATCCCTGGGGAAGTCTCCACACCCCCCCCCCCCCAAAGAGAGGAGCATCTCCCAGGGGCTCAGCAAACCCCCCCCGGGCGGGGGGTGCAGCCCACGGGTGGGTTTCTTGACCCACCTTTGGGTGGAGAAGTGGGTGACAGGAGGGGAGAACTGGCATCTGCTGGGGTCCCCCCCACTACCTCCCCCCCCCCCCGCGCCTGCAAATTTCAGGGCGATCATTGAGATTTTGGGTTTTCAAGCTGCTGCCGGGGCAGGTGGGGGCTTTGCTGCCGATGTCAGCCCAGCCAAAAGCCAAAGGAGAAACTCCGTGCCGTGGGTGGGTGGGTGGTGCGTGGGATGTGGAACCCTTGGAGATGTCTACAGGGCTCGGGAGTCACCAGCTGAAGGGTCAGGAGATGCAACTCCTAGGCCTGTGAGGGTGCTAATTAGCAGTAATGACTCTCATCAGCCCCACCTAGGAGCAGCTGATGACCCATGCCTGGCCCAGGTTGCTCCACCTCCTTGGAGGAGCCACAGCCAAGGCTGGGCTGCAGCCCATGGCTCGTCCGGAGCTGCCGACTGATGCTTGGGCTCGACTCCAGATCCGCCCAATGATGTGGACCCTTCCTCCCCATCAAACAACCCCCAACAGGTGTCGAGGAGAGAATTTTTATTGAAATAACATCTTTTTGTAAACACAGGTGACTGTATCGCGACACATGGCGGGAGGTGCCCATCAGTAACCGAGCACCACGAATCCCCCGCTACAGGAACGGCACCACAGAGACCACCACCCCTTAAACTGGCCGTGTTGGATGGGCCTTCAGGGACTGGAGAGAAAGTGGGAAAGAAGAAGGTGGAGACACGTGGCTCCTTCTTCCTGGTCTCTGGTCTCAGCGATTGGCACCGTGGGGTTCTTTCATGTATCTCAGGTGGGTTTCGACACTCTTGTTGGTTCGGAATCTGCCTGTTGCTGAAGGTCGCGGAGACAAGGAGATGTCACCTCAGGAGAAGACAAACACGTCTTGGCCACTGCTCCATCCTGCTTGGACCACAGCAAGATGGCTCCTCTTGGGTTGAAACACCGTCATGGCTTCGCTGGAAGAGTCTCGGGATGCCACGGCAGCACGATGCGACCTGGAGAGTCTTGGTCATCGACGGTGTTGGCTTGTGGACAGCAGCATGGATTTTGCCTGTCTTGGTCACTCTGTCTGTCGGGCACGGGCCGGGAGGATCTGCAGGGGGAAGCTTGAAGGGAGAAGAGGCTCCTCTGTGCTGGGGACACGCGGAGGTGAAGGAGGTGCCTTCAGGTGGAGTTGGACCATCAGCTCCACCCCGAACCACGGACGGATCCTGTCCCCATTCAACAGGGCCAGCTGGAAGGTGTAGAGCAAGTCATTGCTGTCAGCGTTGAAGAAGGCTACCTCCTGTCCCTGGAAGTCCAGGTAAACCCTGATCCTCTGAGGCGTCTGGGTGAGGGTGAGAGCTGTGTGGTCTGGGGAGGTCAGAGCCCAGTAATTGCCCCCACAGTGGGAAAGAGCCAAGATCCCCTCTTGAGGAACTGGGTTGATCGGCCCCTTCCTCTTTGTGGACTCTTTGGCCACCCCCATTGCCCAGGCCCCTCCTTTCTCCATCTCCACGTCCACCTCCCAGAAGTGTCTCCCTGAGACAAATCTCTCCCGGCCCAGGACGCAGGGGAAGGTGTCATATCTCTCAGGGTTATCCGGCACAGCTTGACACGTGTTTCCGCACCGTACGCTCTTCCCGCCTGCCGAGAGGATGAGCTGGGGGTGCGCCGTGTCCTCATCCAGCGTGATGTACGCTGCGGGGAGAGGAGAGCTCAGCTGAAGACACCCCCCCAACTCCTTTGGGGGTCTCCTAAGATTGGTTACCCTCAAAGAAATGTTTTGGGGGACCTCAAGTGCTCAGGGCTGCCAGAGCTTGGTCCTGCCTCCCACCACCTCTAGCATGGTCCTGGATGATGCCTCCTCTAGGAGACCACGTTGGCCAAGTGCCTGTTGGGATGCAGCTGCCCCATTTCGGGAGCTAAGGGACCTGGCCGTGTAGGTGGGGGCTGCTCTCTGCAGGTGCAGAGAACAGACTTAAACTCAATTAATTTAGGCGGAGGAGGGGCCTTATAAAACAGCCAGGTCTACCTCCTGGGGAGGAACCAAGAGCATCACCCTGGGTGGAGATGCAAGGAGTTTCCCCATCTTCCCCAGCGGAGTTTTTCTGCGAGCGTCCCAGCTCTCCCCTCCTCTAAGACTGGCTTCCACGCTGGGCGTCAAGACCTCGGCTCTTTAGAAACAGCCCCCAAAATTGCTTGTTTAGTGGGCAGAGGAAGCAGAAAGCCCCAGAGCAGTTGGGGTGTGGAGGTTCAGCCCTCGACTTCTCCATTTCCCCCCTACAGCAGCACAGGGGAAGAGACCGCTGGAAAGGCAAAGCGTGAGGCCTGGGTACCTTCTTCCACGGGGACGATGGCGTTTCTCCGCCCTGAAACCAAAGAGATGTGATCACGAGAGGGTCCTCTGCCACGGGGAGGGGACGCGGGGGGGTGATTTGGGGTGGCAGTCCCCAGGGGTTGCAGATTGGTCCCAGGTGTGCTTTGGTTCAATACACTCAAATTTAATTTATTTTATGACACAGATGCGTCAAAATGGGAACCTGGGCATCCTTTCCGGTCCAGTTCATCATTTTTTTAGACCCTGGGAGTGTTTTGCGATCGGTGTTGGTGGGTCTCGGAAATAAGCCTGAGCAACACCCATCCCACTCCCGAAAAAACATGTGCTGTTTGGAAGACCATGGGGTGGGAGGGGTAAGTGCAAGGATGCGCAGTTCTGCAGCATGATTCTCTGAAAAAGAAAAGAAAAATAAATGTTTTTAGTAAAAGCATGTCCTTTTGGGGGTTGAAACCTCACACCTCGATCCCTCTGTAGGCACCAAACCCAAGGGCATGTTCAGACGTCCTTTGATGGTGCTAGACCTCCAAAATCTGCCCAAATGGGGGAAGCAGGTGGGAGGTAAAACTGGCCCGAAGGAGGGATTTTTGGGCACCCCAATGGGCTGGAAGGAGTTTGTGGGGTTGGTGCCAACAAGGAGTTGGGCTTGTCCTCATTGGAAGCTGGATGAAGAATGTTGGGGGAAGGTCTTCTCCTCTGTCCCAGGCTTTTAGAGGGTGGAAGAAGCAAAGCAACACTTACGTATTTCCATGTCACGATGCCCTGGAAGGGAAGAAAAACCATAAATAAAAGCAGGAAGAAACACATGGGATTGCTGGAAAATGTTAATGTGGTGCTGGCAGCTTGTCCAGGCACCCGAGGAGCTCTTTTTCCTGCCCAGGACTTTGGAAGCTGAGTTGAAGGAGGGGTGGGTTGATGTTGGAAGGCAGTGCAGTTTTTTGGGGGGAAAAACCCTGCTGAATTGATTGCCCTAAATGGGATTTTGGTGGGTGGCATGCCCATATTCTGAGAGCAAAAGGGTTCCTTGGTCCTTCTCTTGTGTGACGCTTTTTGTTAGCTGTGTTGCCATCAAAGCTAGTGATTTTTAATTCGGGAAAGAAGAAAATTTGGGGATTTATTGCTTTCTCAGATGGCTTTTGGGGAGAAATATGCAAATTTGAATTTTATTCCTCTGAAAACAAGGAAGCTGCTTCTTATTAATCCAAAATGTTAGTCCTCCAAAACCCAGGAAGCTTATTTTTTATTATTCCAAAATTTTAGCACTCCAAACCCAAGTTCTCCATGAAAGCCATACCAAAAACCATAGTTAACTACAACAAATGTGTCTGCTATAGATGGGCTTCGTAAACCGCAGCCCGTCTCCTCAGAGGTTTATTGTCTGAAAATAAAGAGATTTGGTCTTCCCTAAGGTCGGTTACTTGAGTTGGCCAACTGGGATGAAGTCATGCACGTTACTTGGGCCCCAATTTTCCCACTTCCTCACTGCTGGTTTATGAACTCCCATGATGAAGCCAAGCATCTGTCTGCAGCTCTTATTTTCCCTCAGAGACAAAAACCCCACATTACTTACGGATTTCGGCAATGCGTTTCTCTGAAAGGAAAAGCAGAAATAAGTGTAAGAGGAAGTTTCCTTTCTCACAGGAAAACTGTCAGCAGCCTGGGGTATGGGGAACGGTGTAGAAGCTCAGCTTCGACAACATAACTGGCAGAGCTTGGTTTAAAAAAGGGGAAAAAGAAGGAAGAAAAAAAAATAGGGATTTTCCAATTCTGTGGGGGTTTTGGTGTGCTTTCAGAATTTAAATGAAATCTTGTCAATCCTTTTCCACTCCTCGTAATTCATTCAGATGGCTTTTTGGTGTGAAATTACTCGGCGAACGCCGCTGTTTTAAAAGCAAATTTAGGAGATGCACGCGTGCTAGACCCGACCCTCCTTCGCTACCAAAAACATTACTATTTTAAAAGGGGGAAAAAAGCATCTCTTACCGAGTTCTACGGCGTGTTGGGCTGTAAGAAAGAACAGAGAAGGTCATGCAGGTTAAAGGAAGTTTTCTCCTGCACCTACATCATGGGAGGGTGGCCTGTGATGGAGGCGTTGGCTGAAGACCAGGTATTTTTTGGCTTGGTTGATGCTGGAGGGGGTTTTGGTGTGAAAGGGGGATGTATGCTCATGTTGGAGCTCTTCTTCCTTTGCATCCCACCCTCATGGTTTGCTTTAAAGGCTTTGATAATCAACCTGGTCAAGGTCATGAGCTATTGGAGATGCAGACTATGCTTCTGGTCCCTAAAACGTTCTGGTTTTGGAATATTTCAAGGGGATAGAGCTCTAGCGAGTCTCCAATGCCTGGGGGCGGCTGGTGCTCCTTGGAGCAGGTCCGTATCAATTCAGTGGGGTCTTGGTTGCCCAGATGCCTTTGTGCCCACTTGGGTGCCCAGATGCCCTCTTGCTCTATCCTGACCTCACCTCGTAGCC
This sequence comes from Astur gentilis, assembly GCF_929443795.1. Lineage (NCBI taxonomy): Eukaryota > Metazoa > Chordata > Aves > Accipitriformes > Accipitridae > Astur > Astur gentilis. The sequence goes on along the minus strand of NC_064915.1, from coordinate 1,719,992 downwards.
GTAAGACAAAAAGAATGACGACGACCAGGGAAGGTAAGCAGACAGCCAGGGTCGCGAACAAAGCTGCCATCCAGGGAGAGTCCTTTGGGAAAATGGGGTCTGGAATAGAAAACAAATCCCCAAATTGCATTTATCTGGGATGCAATTAGAGGTGTAGGTTGTGTGTCGGAGTGAACGTGGCTATACGTAAACACGTGGGGGTGCTATGCTCTTATATAAAAGTAGTTTATTAACGTGGACCTGTTGGAAATTCAAAACTGGAAAGAAATCCCCACAAAAATATTCTAAAACACTTTTGCTTTTAATGTTCCGGGATGGGAATATGTAGAAAAAAGCGCTCAGTCTCCTCTGAGGGTCTTTATTGAAATATTTAGACCCGAGGTTCCTTTTTAACAGAAAATTTTAGAATTTTAATAGGAAATCCCTGCTTTGCGATGGTTCTTAAGAAAACTATGCTGAACCCAACTCTCTGCTAAAACCCCAGTTCTGAATATCCCTGACATGGTCCCTGACGGTCCAGAAACCTGTTCCTCCTCCATCGCACGCTCGTGATGCATGGAGCGGCACAGCTGAAGGTACCCAACAGACCCCCCCCATGGCCAGAAGCCTCCTCAGATGCAGCCAACAACCATTGGGTGCATAGAATTAGGGGAAGAAAACCCTCGTTTTCTGGGTATGACTTCCAAAACTTTAATTCTGTTGGTAAATCACCTGATATAGAAACGGTCAAGTCCTTCTGCTGGGGAAGCCGTGTGTTCCTGACGGAACAGGACACGTTTTGTTTTGCGTTTCTTTGGATGACGATGGACTTCTCCACTTCAAAGAAGCCGTCCGGGTCTTGTGAACTGGATTCGGTGAAGGAGGGGAGCTGCCGGCCCTGGAAATCTCTCCACAGCATCTCAGGCTTCGGGTACCAGCCAGATGCTCGACATCCCACTCGGATTCCCCTGTCTTGGTAATCCTCCACGGAGAGGAGCGGGCTGGAACCTGAAACTGGGACCAAAAAAAAAAGAAAAAACCCCCAAACCATCAGCCAAACTGAGTGCCCATCCCGGAGAAGACCTTCTCAAAGCTTTTTCCATTTGCAGCCGCAAAGGTAGGGCAGGACTGGTGAGAGGCTCATGGAAAACATCTGAGCTTGGAGTGGAATTGATGTTATTTATTCCTATTTTCCTCCTTCCTCAAATAAATCCCAAACCGTGTGAACATTCAGTTTTCAGGGAGAGTCTGAGCTTGACTTATTTACCCTCGGTGATGTCCTCAGAGTCACAGGACAACCGTGAAATCATGCAACCCATCTGGCACGGCCTCTCCTGAAGAGAAGGATGGGCCAAATGGAAGGTCCCAGCATGAAGCCATTTTTTTTTACCAGCTATGTTCAGCTCCAGCGTGGCTTCTTCATAAAAATCCCCATCTTTGATGAGACAATGGTACTGTCCCTCATCGCTCAGCCTGGTCCTGAGGATCCTCAAGGAAGCGTTCCCAACAGAGATGCCCTCTTTTAAAAACTCTGTCCTCCCCTGGTATTCGGGCATCTGGGAGGAGTAGTGGTCCTGCCCACTGTCGTAGAGGTGGACGTAGACGAAGAACTGGGTCCGAAACCACCTCACCTCCATGTTCTCGGCGTTCAGCCTGGGGGAGAGGTGGCAGGGCAGCACGACGTCTTCTCCCATGATGGCAACGATGGGGTGGTCGGGACCCAGGACTCTGAACTGGGCTGCAAAAGGGCGGCAGGTGAGAAGAAGACACACCTGAGACAATGCGTGGGCACGACTGGTCCTGCTCCTACATTGCCTGTGCAAATAATTGTTTTTGTTTTGTTTTTTTAAAGGATTCTGGTTGGGTTCGTGGCACGTCTGGAAGCAATTGCCGACCAAGCATGAAAGAGCATCGCGGTGGGTGGAAGGACCCAGCGTACAGCTGCCGCCACAGCTGGATCTGGAATGTACCCCAAGAAGATGAGGGGAAGAGTGCCGAGATGGGAATGCTCTTGTCAGATGAAGAAGCCAATTGATGGAGGACAAGGTATGGAGGGAGAAAGGGTGGATTTACGGGGCACAGGAGTGCTGGAAGAGGGAGCTTGGTGTTTTTTTTAGACTATCTAGGATTGAGCTATCTCTTGACCTTCACCCATGGGGACGATGGATCCCCAAACTCTCACCTCCTCGTAGGACACTTCTCCCCCTCAAGTCCCCAGAACATTGCTATTTATCTCACCCAGCTTTAAAAAACCACCTCTTTGCATCATATTATCAAACTGGTGTGTTTGTGTGGGGAAATATATAATAATGGATGGATGTCATGGAAAAAGCAGAAGTGTTGGAGATCCTTACTGCAGCCCAGCTGACGGACGTGAAAGCGAAAGAAGAAAATCACGATGGAAGCCAGGACAGAAGTGACATGAGGGAGGCGGGAGCGTGAGGAAACCAACATCTTCCCATCCAACTTCACTGGAGAAAGATGAAAGGGTGGAGAAAAAAAACCCCATTTATTAAATTAATGTTAAGGTTGAGGGTGGAGCAGAGAACATCACTTTGAGGAGGATTTTCTAGGTGAAGCCTGATCAGGAAAAGCTGGAGAAGTAGGGAACAGTCAAAAAGCCCAAACCCACCCCAAACCATAGGTTGGATGGGACCACCAGCATCTCTGGACCAGGCCCTGCTCACAACGGGGCCAGGGATAGAGACCCCCCACCTCACCCCGGACCTTGTCCCACCTACCCAAGATAAAAAAAAACTTTTAAAAAAATCCCATTTTGGTGTCCCACAATTCCCGCGGCCCTGGCTCAGACCAGGCACTGCTGTCACAACTCTGCAAGGGCTCTGGGCTTCCTGCAAAGCGGGGAGGAAAGGAGGGAAAAACCAGGTAAGTTTGGGATGGGGGGAGTTGATTTTTTTCCAATTTGTGGTGCTCCCTCAACTATAGGGGGAAATCTGCAAGTTAAAATGATGGTTTTGGGGGCAACAGTAGAGGGAAAGCCGTCCTCTGTCCTGCACAGCTCTGGGAGTTCGGTGGCCCCAGATGATGCTGTCATGTAGAGGTCACATTTTGGGGGGGGACGGGACCTGAGGGGGGGGGTGACACATGCTTGATGCCATGGGACAGAGTTTAACAGGCTGCAGTCTGAAAAAGAATAATAAAAATCCCCATTACCTCCCCCCCCCAAAAAAAAACCCAACACCCATCCCAGCTTCACCCCCCATCCTGGGTGGGGGTCCACCCAAATTGCCCAATTGCGGTCTGTGTCCCTGGGACCCCATCTGCCTCCCGACCCCCCCAGCCCCCTGCCCTACCGGTCCTGCCTGCCGGGATACGGGCAGCATCGCCGGGGGGCTGCAATGCTCCGGTCCTGTGTCCCCCCCAGAGCCAAGGGGTGCTGGCCAAGACAACCACACTCAAAATCGAAACTTTTTTCCACTTTATGCTTTATGGTTTCGGAGAAGGCAGGGTGGAGTGGAACATGGTGGGCACATCGTGCAAAGATCAAGTCTACAAGTTAATCATTCTCCATCGTGCAAAGGTCAAAGCAAAAACGTCCCTTTGGGTGAGATGTTTTCCATCCGTCCGTCTGTCCTGTCTCCCGGCGTATCAGAGAGCTCAGTGGGCATTGGTAGAGCCTGCTGAACGCCAGCCTCTGGGCGTGGAAGAGGAAAAAAAAAAAAAAAAAAAGGAAGCAGAAGGAAAAAAAATTTTTTTATATATTTATATATGTTTTATATATTTTATATAGTACACATATGTATATTTTTATATATTTTGCTATGCATTTATTTATATATTTTATACATAGATACACAATTTTTTTCCTTTCTGCTTCCAGAATTGTGAGCTGTTGCATTTATGAAGAAAAAGCCAAGCAGGTATTTTTTTAAAATGCACATTTTTAATGCACATTATTGTTATTCTTCCAGGTGTATCACACACCGAGAAGCGTTTGCTCCCCTCCCAGTGCAGGTATTGCCTTTGCAAGGGTCGGGATTTTTGGGCATCTCCCAGGCTCCCTTCCATGCAAAAAAAGGGGGGGAAGAGCTTTTTTAGGAGGGCTGAGTCTTTCAGATCAGCTGCAAGGAGCAACACTTCCAATTTCGCCCAATGGCTTTGCTGTCCACACCGCAGCTGCTGTACCTCTAACGTGTGCTACCTCTGGGATGTGATATAGAGAAGGAACTGCTAATTGCTTAATGATTGTCTCTCTGTAACTTAACATAGCAAAGACTGGTGTTTGTCAAGGATTAAGCCTGTCTGAGATTGGTACTTGGGAGTGATGAGCAAGAAGGAACCATGAACAATCACAAAACTTAATTAAATGTTTGATGAACTGTTGAGGATTTCTTGGCTGGGCGAGGGCATGTGAGCAATCCAGCCATTAGGTGGGAACGAAGCATAAGTTTACAAAGTGCTGGAGCAGACAAGGATGCTGTACCCTTGTACCCTGGGAAAAAGGAAGATGAGAAGAGCCTAACAAACAACTGGATGCTGAAGAATGCTAGACACCTCGTGAAGAAGCTTGCACAGCCAATAGAGGATAAGATAGTGTCGCGTGAAACGGGGTATTGTACCAATTAGAGTATTGTATAAGGCACGTGCACAAGCGCCTAAGGTATATAACTGTGTCAAAAGTTGTAGTAAATGGGCTTCACTTGATCACATTGGTCTGTGTGTGATTTCCCCTGTGGATCCTCCGCAACATTTGGCGCCCAAACAGGGACCCTCAGATCAGCACTTTATCGTCTCCACGAGAATCTCTGGTGCAGCTGAACTGACGAGGGAGCGGAGGAGCCAGCCAAGAGCGTTCCTGCTGACCCGGCAGGATGGCATGAGCTTCAGCCAAGCTGGGAAGCACAACAGGAGCTTCAGCTGAGCTGGGATGCGCGTAAGTTTGAATCTCGCCCTGAGCTGGGAAAACGAGGAAACACGCGGAAGCTTGAATCTCACCCTGATCGGGTGAGCGGTGGGAGAAGGAGATGGGGTTGGACAAAAGGCAGGAAGCAGTCCTAAAGCTCCTTTGTCATTTTCTCTCTGAGAGAGGACTGAAATTCGATAATTCTGAGTTAAAGGGGTTACTTTTATGGGCCTGGTAGAAAGAACTTATCCCAAATGTAAATGTCGCATTTGAAGAAGCGACCTGGGATAATATAGGCAAGGCGCTGTGGGATGCTGCTAACTGAAAGGGGGGTAAGGTAAAGGAGATGAAAAAATACGCAGTGCTCGGGAAAGTAATTTGAGACATGCTGGAGGCAATGATGGTGGACCGGGAGGTAGCCGCTGCTGCCCGCGCGGCCGTGACCCCCTCTGCTGCCTCCACAGCTGCCGCGTCAGCCTACCCCGCTGGAGTTGGGGGGACATTCTCTACACAACTATCTCCACCCCCCCCGACATCCATTTCTGTTAACGCTGAGACGCCTGCACAGACGCAGCCTTTGCCTATACGCAGCCAGGCCGCTGGCGCCAAAAAAATTCCCCCGTCTGTTACTCCGCAAGAAACAGGGGAATTAGGGGGGGCCGATTGTCACCCAACAGATCCGAAGCCGACAGACTCGGGGGTGACTAATGCGGATAAACAGATTGCGGGGGAGAGGGAACCATCTCCATCGGGTAGTGCAATGGAAGAGCTAAGGAAGGTGGTGAACCAATTACAAAAACTGACAGTACGGTCGGAAGAGCTCCTAAGGGAGGTGGTGCACCAATTACAAAAACTGGCAGTACGGTCGGGAGAGCCAGAAGTGAGGGAGAAACGTTCACCCTCCCGAAAGGATGAACCGAGAAGGCAAGAGAATGAAGATTCTGGCCGTGTACCAGTCCCGCTCCCTTCCCCCCCTTCTTGCCACCCCCTCCGGCCCCTCCCTCGGCCCCTCCCCTCCCGCCCCCTTCTCCCCGCCCCCTCCCTCCTCCCCTCCCTCTCCGCCCCCCCCTCCGCCCGTTCATCCGTCCCGCCTCTCGGGGCTGGAGACGGTGACATCAACCGCACCCGCGATAGACGCGGAGCCGCTTGTAATAGCCGCTGCAGAAGAAAGGCAGAGACATTGGAGGGGTGTAATAAAAGATGCCATTATAGAAGGGACTATGCTCCAAGCATTCCCAGTTATTGCACCGAATGGACAGAAAAAATGGGAGGCGTTTGACTGGAAGGTCATTGAGAAATTAAGGAATGCTGTGAGTCAGTAAGGAATCAAATATGCATTAGCTCACCAAATACTGCAATTCATTTTTTTCTGCCGATACGCTGATACCTCAAGATATTAAACAGCTAGCACAGTTGGTTTTGACACCCGCCCAAATGTTAGTGTTTTTCCGGCAGTGGGAGACGTTCTGTGATCGGGAGCAAGCACCACCACGACAACACACAGATCCCTTATGGGGAGTAACCACGCAGATGCTGATGGGTACTGGACCCTTCGCATCAGGGAACGCTCAGGTACAATGTATTACTGAGGTTCATCATCTATCACAGATCTTGGCGTATCAAGCTTTTCTTACCATACCAGACAATATGCGCAGCCACGCTTTTACCTGGGTGAAACAGGAGCATAACGAACCTTTTGCACAGTTTATTAATAGACTGCATAGGGCAATTTATGACCACCCTGACATGAACGAGAGCATGAAAGAAAACATGTTCAAAATATTCGCTTTTGAAAATGCTACTGAAAAGACATGCAAAGCATTGTGTCATTTGCCAAAAAATGCAGACGTCATTGATATGAATACATGGATCGATCAGTGGACTCACAGAAAGTAGCCTATGTTGCCACAGCTCTACAAGGAGCTACAAAGAAGCACAAGGCCAGTAAGACACCCTTGGACAAGTGTTTTAACTGTGGCAAACATGGACACATTAGGAGCAAATGTACAGTTACTGCTAACAGTAAGTGCTGCAACAAGTGTAAGAAAGATGACCATACCACCAAGAATACAGGAAGCAGGGAAAATTTACACCGAGCGCGAAAGCCCCTCGCGCAACGACACAAATGCAAGGGGCTTGGGCTGCCAGCCCTCAGGCAGCCTCGCAACCACCAGATCCGCCACTGCAGGAAGCTCCGGAGTGGATGTGGAAACCGCAGTACACATTCAACATAAAGGGACCATTGGGGTTCGGGCTTAGTGCATTTTTAATGGGGCGCTCTTCAACAGCTCTAAAAGGAGTTTTGGTAGTCCCTGGGCTTATTGATGCAGATTATTGTGGGACTGTGAAAATTATGATTCATGTTTTAATCCCTCCCGTTTCTATTCCAGGGTACCAGAATAGCACAATTAGTTCCATTCACGTCTTGTGTTCCGAACCCAGGTGCAGTACAATGTGGAGATGGTGGATTCGGCTCCACAGGGAAACCGCAGGTATACTTTGCCAAGGACACAACAAGAGGTAAACCAGAAAAGGTAGTGCAATTGGACGGGTCTGATGGAGTTATCGTCAAGAAACCGATGACAATCAATACAGGAGCTGATGTTACGATTATTTCACGATGCATTTGGCCTCCATCATGGCCAGTGATCAATCCAAATTTTGGTATTGCAGGGATAGGGGGCACACAAGACACCTTAGTAAGTCAGCTACCGATTACCCCATTTGTGTTCCCCGACAGTGAACACGTTACGATGCGTCCGTATATCATGACTACCCCAACTGAATTGTTTGGCCTCATAGGCTGTGATTTATTGAGCCAAATGAAGGCAATGTTAGTGACCCATCCTTTTTAGGAGCGGTCACTGAGGGGCAGCCAATCCTGAAAATTAGCTGGAAAACAGATGACCCTGTTTGGATTGATCAGTAGCTGCTAAATTCTGAAAGGCTGCTAAAAATACAAGAGTTAGTTGAGGACCAATTGAGAGCAGGACATGTTGTTCCTTCTACTAGTCCATGGCATACATCAATATTTACCATTCCCAAGAAAAGTGGGACATGGAGACTGTTACATGATCTCAGAGCTGTGAATGCAGTGATGCACAGTATGGGAGCCCTGCAGCCAGGTTTGCCGTCTCCAGTTATGCTTCCAGAAGAATGGGATTTGTTAATTATAGATCTAAAAGATTGTTTTTTCACCATTCCCTTGCACCCAGATGACGCTGAAGGGTTCGCCTTTTCGGTACCATCGATTAACAAGGCGGAGCCCTATAAGAGATACCATTGGGTCGTGTTACCGCAAGGAATGCGCAATTCCCCCACGATGTGTCAGGTGTATGCGGCCTGGGCATTAAAGCCTGTAAGAAAGCAGTTTCCTCTGTCAATTATTTATCATTATATGGATGACATTTTGATAGCGGGAAGGAACTTGCCACAGGATGAAATTTTAACTCAATTGCAGGACATCTTAAGCCATCGCGGAGTAATAATCGCTCCTGAAAAGGTGCAAAAGGCAGCACCTTGGAAGTATTTGGGGTGGCACATAGATGCTAGCAATGTTAAACCTCAGAAGGTTCACATAACATGAGAAATTTCAACGGTATATGATGTCCAGAAGCTTGTGGGAGATATCCAGTGGGTGCGGAATCTTTGCGGTATCACTAATGACGATATGGCCCCGCTAGTGGAACTCTTGGGTACGAGCACACGTGCAGATGAGAAACGGGAAATGACAGAGCTGACCAATTGGTTGCAGCAGCATGGGAGCCTCCTCCAGGGAATCGTTTTCAACAAAGCACGGCAATCACATGTGTTCTTGCACCAACCCGCTAGGATGTTAGCAAAGCAATTTGACTTACCACTCACTGATGCCCAAGGTATCGTATCGTTAAAGCATGCCCCGATTGTCAAAAGGAAGGGCTGGGCTTGGGCCGTGGGGTTAACCCACGAGGTCTTTTGCCATTGCAGTTGTGGCAAACGGATGTCACCCATGTCATGTGGTTTGGTGCAAAGCGTTCTGTGCATGTGTGCATTGATACTTATCCTGCTGCCATGTGGGCCACGGCATGAACTGGAGAAAAGGCCTTACATATTGAATGACATCTTCACGCTTCTTTTGCAGTGCTGGGTGTGCCTAAAGAAATTAAGACGGACAACGGCCCAGCCTATGGTTCTACACGATTTGCTCGATTTTGTAATTTGTGGGGAATTCACCATGGTACCGGTATTCCACATCTTCCCACGGGACAGGCTGTTGTCGAACGGGCCAACCAGACCCTAAAGAACATGCTGCAAAAACAAAAGGGGGGAACCCAGGGCTTACTCCCAGAGGAAGGATTGGCCAAAGCCTTATTTGTGCTAAATTATCTTAGGTTGACAGGTGATCACAAAGACCCACCAATGGTAGTGCATCATGTTCTTTTACAGGCAGAAAGGACGCAACAAAGTACAGGAATCATGGTAATGTATAAGGACCCAGAATCCAGGAAATGGTATGGACCAGCAGAAGTAAAACTTACTGGGAGAGGGTATATGTGTCTGCTTACAGATTGAGGCCTTCGCTGGATACTGGCTAAGTGGGTCAAGCCATGGCTTCGCATTGATGCTGGACCCGGAATCGTCCCAGCGGCAACTGGCACGGCACCGGCAGGTGCTGGAGCCACTGATCCGACAGATTCTGACTAATAGAGTATTACACTTTAGAGGACTAGCAGACATTGAGTCCTTCAGAGAAGTTTTTAGAACAGCGTGCCTTATTGTATGTAGAACTTGCTTTAGGTAAAAAGTGTTTTAAGCATAATTTGATTAAACATAGTGTGATTACGGGAAGACAGTGTGGGGTAAATGTAAAAGTTAGTTAAAGCCAAAATTAGGGGTAAGGTCTATTTCCATTAATAACCTGGGAACGAGGTTGATTGTGTTTCCACAGATACAGGCCCACGACGGACTCCTGTTCGATTTGCACGACCATCATCATCTGGAGCATCATAGGTGATGTGGCAATATGAATACTACCTCAGCCGAAAACTAATGTATAGGTCATCTTGGCTAATATAACAGGTCAAGATTCTCTGTGCATCGCAACTGTATTGTTAAGCCCATGAACCAATAGACAAGATGGCTATGACTCCTGCAGCGCGCCTGGCCAGCGAGTGCATGTGTCATAGATTGCAACCGAGGCGGGCTTTTGGGACCCGCTGGCCATGTGTGCTAAAACCCGTTCCTCTGCAAATGTATAAATACATTTTTCCGAAGATTTTCCGAAGAGCATCGGGCTGGTGTACGGTGAGGCTACCATTGCCTCTGTGGGGACGCCCATGAAAAGCTGGCACCTACCGATTGCTGGGCTGAGTTCACGGAGCAAGATGGCACAAGAATGTATGGATGGTTCATCTTCCTCATAGTCCTCATGGTTCAGGTCATTAGGGGTAATGGGTTGGCTTAAAGAGTTATGGGCATTGTTGTAGTTATTGTGATTTTAGCTATTGTAATAATTTTACCTTGTTTAGCTTGTTGAGAAAAAATGGCATCCCAAGTTATTAAGCAAGCCTGGATTGCTCAAAAACAAAAAGGGGAATTGTTGAGGCTTTCTTGGCTGGGCGAGGGCATGTGAGCGATCCAGCCTTTAGCTGGGAATGAAACATAAGTTTACAAAGTGGTGAAGTGGACAAGGACGCTGTGTCCTTGTACGCTGGGAAAAAGGAAGATAAAAAGAGCCTGACAAGCAACTCCTGGATGCCGAAGAATGAGATAAGTAACTGCTGGACACCTCGTGAAGAAGCTTGCACAGCCAATAGAGGATAAGATAGTGTCGCGTGAAACGGGGTATTGTACCAATTAGAGTACTGTATAAGGCGCGTGCACAAGCGCCTAAGGTATATAACTGTGTCAAACGTTGTAGTAAATGGGCTTCACTTGATCACATTGGTCTGTGTGTGATTTCCCCTGTGGGTCCTCCGCAACAATGAACTTACAATCTTGTTGAGAAGGCACAAGTAGAGGCTTTGCTTGAATAGATAGGGCCAGAAAAGATAAGAACTCCTGCCTTTGTTCTCGTCCTTGTAGACAATTTAGCTTAAACTAACCATATGATTCTACACCACTAATTAAAACTTAGATAATAAGAACACTAACAAACACTGAGGTACCAAGACAAGTAAAAGACCATACTGCGCAGAATCACCTGAGGAGGGTCAAATAGCGGACAAGTGAGGAAGACTATGGAAGACCACCAGAGCACTCCTGCAGACCACCAGAGACCTTCAATGCGCCTGCGTAAAGGACATTTGCATATGCTAATAGTTTGCTGGGAAACTAATGAATGTGTATAACATTTCTTGGAAATCTAGTGAATATGTATGTAGAACATGTACTTAACCTGCACAATTAGACCTGACGGTGTGCACGACAGGTGGAGCAATCCCCTGTGCATCCAGCTCTGCCAATAAAGAATACCTACTTAATAGTTAATCAAACTATTGATTTAATTTCTTTGAATCAGATGCATGAAGGGGTTGGAGCCAGAGCCAGAAATAAAACCTTTCACTGCACTTCTCCTTGTCTTTTTTTCACCAGAAATAAACCTTTTTTTGCACCTTTACCTGTCCTTTTTTTTTTACCCCAAAGTGCCATCTTTTGTTTTAATGAAGCAGAGCCCGAATAGAAACAGAAGCATTGGAACCAGCTTGGATATTTTATCCCATTTTACTCTTTCCCCTTCTATACCCCTGGAGAGGGCAGTTGCCAGACATGGTCACGATTATTGGAGTTTTCTGAGCAGTGGAGCAAAACTAGGTACAAAAACCGCAAAAGAGCAGAAGAGAAAAATGCACCCAGGGACAGATTTTCTTTCGTTAACAAGGAATGGTGCTCGTCCTGACGAGGTGCAAGTCCCTCGGCCGATGGTGCCCTTGATGCCGCCATCAGCAGCATCACCCTCACCTCACCTGCGCCAGGCACAGCTCAGCTTTGGTTTTATTTACAGTTATTAAAAATGCACAGCTCTAAACTTGTTTATTTATTTATTTATTTAATATTTTTTAACTTCTGTTTTTAAACTTATTTCTTCAAAACTTTTAAAAAAACTTTTTAAAAACTTAAAAAACCCCTTAAAACGTTAAAAAAACCTTTAAAAACCTTTTAAAAATTTTTTTAATTTCTTTTTTAAATCAGAATAAAATTCTAAACCGAGAGATAGTTGTTTTCCCACCATCCCCCTTGGACCAGGAGCCCACCTCGGGTCCCTTGCCCTGAGAAGATGCAACACCCATCAGTGATGTCCTCTCCAAGTCCTCAACAGCCACCAGACTCCTCTCCTCTTCCCCAAACTGTGCAGCAACCAGGACAGGAGGAGCTGCCCCATCAATTGCAGCAGAAACGCTCGGTTTTGCTGCAAACCTCCAGGTTTTTTCCTAATTATGATGGGCCAGGATGGCCGAGCATGGCTCCAACCCATGAACCTGCTCTGGTCCATCACTCCCGGGGAAGGTTGGCTTGGTCACCACAAAGTTCAGCTCCATCCATGAAGCTCAGCTCCATCCCAGGGCAGCTTCAAAGCTTTTTTTACCCCTCACTAAACCTGTGAGAATTGCTCAAATTCTTTGGAGAAGAAAGCTCTTCAAGGGGAAGAAAGAAAACAAAAAAGGCATCTCCTCCAAACCAAGAAGGGATGGGAGCAAACAAATCTGTTTTTTTTTTTTTCTTTCCCCTCCCCACCCTGAGAAAGAGAATGACTGAGATGGGAAGGGCTGGAGATTAATTAAGTTAATTAACAGCCCTGATCAGCCCACACACACACTTGGGAAGCCCTGCCCATGGCCCAGGGGCTTTATTTAGGCTCAGTCTGGGGTTTTTAGTCCTTTTGCAAGATGCCTTGGAAGAGCATCCATGTGGATCTTGTTGATCCATCCCAAAGGACTCCTGCCTGCTCCAGCACATCAGACCTCAATCCCTTCCTTCAAAGCTTGGCCGGGCTCCTGGGGGGGGTTGTGTCCAGGTTAGACCCGAATCCCGGCCAAATAAAAAGAGGGAGAGGACGAGGTAGATTTCCCAAAGGGAATTTGGGGAGGGGGGAGGTGGCCTCGGATGGGAAATTTGGGAATTGGAGGGTTTAGATGAAAAGGGTTTAATGGACGCGGCGGATTTAATAGCTTGCAAGAAAAAAAAAAATCTCTATCTACACACATGCAAGGTACGGAGCAAGGGTGTTTTCTGTCTTGGAGGGGGTAGTGGAAGAAAAAGTGGACTTAGCAAAATAGTCTTAAATTTGCTATATAATAGCAATTAACAAGTAATGGCGATTAACAAGTCAGCAGAGCTTGCTGGTCTCTGCACTCCCACCTTTGCCTGGCTTGTGGCCGGGGGTGTGATGGGGGGGGAGCAGCGGGGTTCAGCGGTGGTTGCCCCCCCTCCTCTGCTCTCTCTCCTGCCCCTGCCTTCCCCTTTCTGCTCCTTTTCTCCCCCAAAACATCCTCTGGCATCACACCTCCCTCCACCCCCAGCCCTGCCCAGCCGCACCTTCCTCCCCTGCACCACATCCTCCTCCCCTGAGCCCACTGCACTAGCCAGGGGGGCTCCCAGCTCTCCCAGTTACTCCTGGGGGATGCCCAAACTGGGCTCATCCCCCCGACTCCTTGTCCCCAGGGCTGGTGTGCAGCGGAGTCTTTTCCTGCCCTCACCATTACCTTGGTGGGTGTGGGGGGGCGATTTTGAGGTGATGTTGGCAGAGGCAGCAGCATCACCCTGGAGCAGCCTGCGCTGGCCCCCATGTTGTTTTTTTCCCTTCCCGTGTCCCTCCGTACCTGACCAGTGCTGCAACCTGTACCCGAAATGGGGACCACTGGGTCTGGAGGGGGGACCCCAGGTATGACCCCCCACCCCTGGTACCCCAAGGCAGCCAGTGCGTGGGGGTACGTGGTCTCTTCGTGCTGCCTGGCTGGGTGGAGGGTCCCTTTTCCCACCTTTCCCAAAATTTCCCAGTTGGGGTTGAGGTTGATTGAGCATCACAATGTCCGTTTCGCAGGGACACTTGCCGGCTTCCAGCCACACTTTCCTGCCTCACTGCACCCTGTTTGGCCCAGCAAACTGGTTGTACTGGGCTGGAGAGGGAGCTGGGAGCAGGATCCCACCTGGGGTAAAGCATTTTTGCTGCTTCCATCCCCAAAATGCCCTCGGTCGGTCCCATCTCCCCTCCACATCCCACTGGCAGGAGGCAGCTGAGCCCGCAGGGAATCCCAGAAAAAAAATAAAATATCCCCAAATTGCTAAAACCAGGTAAAACAAAGAGGAAAGGCTGGTTTTTTTTTGTTTTTGTTTTTGTTTTCCTGATGAGAATAAGTTTGTCTCCTGGAGAATAAACCCAGGAGAAGTGGAACTACTGGAAGCTGGAGCTTGGAGGATTTAAGTGCTGCTGCCAGAACTGAGAATCTTGCCCCTGCACTGGAGTATCAGAGCTGTGTTTTGGTGTAAGATCAAGGGAAAATGGTCTAATCCAGGGCTCAGGGAGGAGAAATGCAGAATCTGCTGCCTCCCAGTTGAGGGCTCTCGCTCTCCTGGGTAGAGTGCGGATATTTCTTTGGCTGCCAACCAGGAGCAGGGGAGATGTTTGGAGTTCAGGCAGGTATCCCCCACTTTTGGCCAGAAAAACTGCTTTTATTTCTTTATCTCTGAACTCGGGTATTTCAACTGTCAAATGGATGTGCAAGAACCCACCCTAAGGCGTTGCAGTTAATGTTGAAGACCTCCAATTCCTGAGGAAATCTCACTCTGGTCTCTGTTAACCCACTCCTCCTCTCCAGCAACATGAAACGTCAGTGTGTAGGAAAAGCTTTTAATAAATCTTAAAGCCATTTCGATATCTACTGTATAAAATGAATTCTACCTCTTTCATATGTGCTTGAGACAATTTAATTTCACATTATAAAAAACCAGTCTGAAGTAGGTGGTTGATTGTTTTGAAGTTATTTGTGGGATTATTTTTTTGGGGCAACGGTTTGCTGAAAAGAATGAACTTAGAAAGGATAAATAATAAAATAGAATATTCTATGAACTTTCAAACTTTTGTTCCTGAAGTCGCGCTAAACTCCTTTCCAGCCTTGGCCATGGCAGGGGATTCACTCGGTCAAGCGCAGATGGCTACTGCAGGGAAAAGAAAATTGCTGCCTCTATGAATTGGAAGAATTGAGACATTTTTCCCCGCATTACAGGACTTGGAAACCTCCTGGGCATCCATGTTTCTCCCTCCATCCCTATTTCTCCTTCCTGCCCTATTTCTCCCTCCATCCCTATTTATTTCTCCCCTCATCTCCATCCTCATCCTTGGCTCCATCTTCTCCTTCACCAGAGGGACAATCCCTGTGTGTCAGGAGGGGGCAGAGGGGAGAAGCCCAAATAAAACTGTTTGGGTGAGAAATATATGTATATATATGTATTTAAAATGGGGGTGGGTGTGTAGTTAAATCTCTAGCCTTTTCTCCAGCTTTATTTTTCCCAGTGACATCAGGTGTGTGTCCTTGTGCCAAGATTAAGCTTAATTTGGGGAGAGAAGGGCTCATTTTGGGGGCAGGAGGAGGGGCTGCGTTTGGGGCTCATTCTGGGGTAAAAGCTGCTGCTTTTGGAGGACGTGACACCCCCCCACCCCACCCCTCCACCCCCCCCCTCGTTTGCTGTTGCAATGATGCTTTCCTTTCCTCCTGGCTGGGGTTGGGAGGAAAGGGTTAAGGTTAAGGCCACCCCCCCGGGGGGGCCATTGGGAAGTTAATGGGGCCCTTGGTGGGCACAATGGGCAGGAACATCCCCGACAGCGGATTTACTCCCTGTGGAGTGAGGACCCCCCATCCCGGGGCGGGGGAAGGGAGAAACCGCCTCTGATCCCAACCCTGCGGCTCTGGGGGTGCTGAGGTCCGGGGGACGCTTTGGGGCTTCGGCAGAGACACCCCCCCCCGCCTTGGGGTGCACTCAGGGGTTGGAGCATCCCAGGTTTTATTCTCAATAAACCATTTGGCTGCATCGACCCTTTTCTGGAGGCTGAGGGTGTTCAGCTTGGGGGGGTGGTGTCAGGGGTGCAGATGCTCCGCAGCCCCAATTTTCCTCCCCGGTGCAGGTAAACCCCCGCACGCCCTTGCACACCCTGTTCATCCCTAAATTGCAATGAGGGGAAGGGGCTGAAGCCACCGTGGAGGTGGGAGCGTGGCTTTTACCTTAAGGGGGGGGGTCACAGTTTGGAGACCCCATGGGATGCTCCATGAAGGGCTACCGCATCCTGCGGGAGCATCCTGAAATAAATACTCGGCCAAAACCCGGCTCCGGTGGGTGGGAGAGGGGGTTTCTCTGCTGGTTTGTTACAAATTAATTAATAGTCATGGAGGGAGGGATGTAGTTATGAGGGCTTTCCTCGTGCGTTGGGTGAAGATCTCTCTGCAGTGCCTTGCTAAGCTGGTAAAAATGTTAATAAGAGCTATGAGGCCTGAAAGAACCTCCTTAGGGAATTAAATTTGCCTTATCTGCAGCGGAATAAAGGTATTTTTTTGCTCTGGGATAGTTTCTGATGCTGCATCACAGGTCAGGATGCCCAAGGGGACTGACCTGCCGCGTTGGCACAGACCTTTGCAACTGGGACAGGAGATGGGACGACGCGACGCGATGTGTTGGGAGATAAAATTTAGTCAACCAAGAAGCCAAGCTCCTCTGGCCTGAGAAATCTGCTAAAGGTGACTGGGAGGTGCTGCTGAATTCGGCGTTAAATGTCACACCCTGTCCCCATCCTCACTTCCCAGGGTGGGGTCTCTTCCTGCATCCCCATTCTCCAGCATGGGGCGGTGTTGATGCGGAAGTCACGGACACTCCGTGAGTCCTCCACGGTCTCCTCCCAGCTTTCCCTCCATCCCTGATGCTCCTGAATCCCTGCAAAGATCCGCGTTTGCCCACCCAAGGGTCTGATCCCCACCCTGTCCTGTGCCAAGCACACCCCGTCCCGTGGAGCATCTCAGTGTGGCCCCAAGGTACCGGCCGTGGGTACCACCAGCTGCCCACCCTGGAGCAACCTCTACCCATCGTGCCCCCATGGGAAAACCACCAAAAAACCCATGAAGAATCCGATGGATGTGCCTGGATCCAACCAATGTCCCAAACCGAGCTGAATTCGGAGCAACAGGTTCATGCTCCCTATTTTTGCTAAGTGTCCAAGACAGCCAGAGCTGGGCTAGATACCCAAGAGCTGTGATGTAATACGGGCATGCAGCTAGTGAGAAAATATGCCAAAATGCCTGTTTTTTATTAATTTAGATCAGCGGAAGGTCTCTTTCTGCTTAGAGGGGCTGTTGCAATAAGAAGGGAGCAGTCGGGCAATTGAGCCCCGTGTGCTGCTGGGATGACAAACCGAAATTTACGGCCTTTTTGGTGAAGAAGGAGGCGATCAGGAAGAGTTGTGAGGAAGTGGGTGAAAGCTGTGGGGCCTGAGCAGGCACAAGGTCTAGGATGGGGGAAAAAAACACCCAAAAAAAGAGCTTAAAGCCATCAGCAAAAGAAAGTCTTGGGTGTTCTGGGATTTTGCACAGTCCGTGCTAATGGTTTGGGTTGGTCGTGGCCCAACTGGAACGGTTAAAACGTGATGTTCCTGCAGCAGGAGCTTCTGGAAGGGTTTTCCTCCACACACGTCTTTGCTTTGGCCGCAAAAATGATTCTTCGAGATCCAAATCAGCGGAGGTGGGAAGAGAGGACTGGCCGCAGGCAGGAGGTGGGTGCAGCCGTTGCGAGAGGTCACCATTGGGGTGCTGTGCATGACCACCAACGAGCCTTGGAGGGGTCCGAGGTTCACCGTGGCCACCCTGACCGTGTGTTGGTGACCTGTTGGATGGACCAGAGCTACGGTCAAGGTTGGGGTTGGTCCCTGTGGGAAATCTCCTCCGCTTCCGAAGGGGCCAAGGGCTCCTCTTGGCCGAGCGGTGCAGGGTGGGGCGTCTGGAGATCCCACAAGATGTTTGAGATGCCCAGGTTGGGTGGGAAAGTGATTTTCCCCACTGGGAGATGCTTTCTGAGATATTTTTGAAGACTGGGGAGCCTGGCAGTGCCGGCCATGGCCAAGGGAGTGTGTGCGGCCCCTCTCTGCCCCAAACCACCCCTTGGGGTGGGGGGAGAAGATCCTTTTTTGGCGGGGCAGGGGGGAGGGGGTGTTGTAGGCATCCTTGGTGCAGCCTGTCCTTTCTTCTGAGGCCTCTGCTGAGCTGAAGCTGCTGGGGTAAGTCTGGGGGAAGCTGCCCATCCCAGGGGAATTAAGCACTGGTATAAACCCAGAAAGGAGGAAGAAAAAAGAAAAAAAAATAATCTCAATTTTCATTGCCCACCAGTAAAGCGCTTGGAAAACAAGGGAATAACCTCAACTTTGTGGCTCTTGTGAATTTTTTCCCCAGGAAAAAAGAAAATAATCCAACCAGGAGGACTTTTACAGATTTTTATTACCTTGACTGGAGGGGGGAGTTGGGGAGGGGAGCAGGCCCAGACCCCTCCCCTCAGCCTGGAATGGCCCCAGGAGAGTTTCCAGCTGAATGGGTGAATTAGGAATGTATCAGATGGGCGATCTCGGGAAGAAAGGGTAGTTGGCACCCGCGGGGTGGTCCTGGAGAGCAGGGGTGATAAGGTTGATTTGTTTGTTTTCCCTCCTCAGGGAAGAGGAGGGTTTTTTTTCCAGCAAGACAGAGGAAAACAGGCATCTTGCAGCGCTCAAATGCCCCCTATTTGGACCCATATTCTCTGGGTGTTTATTCCTGTAGGTGGGCGATTCCCCCTTTCCCATCCTGGGTCATCTCTCCTAGGCTCAACCCAACCCTCCCGTGGGCTTTGCACCCCGCTGAGAAGGCTCTTGCTTCACCACGTCCCTTCTCCAGCCCCCTACCCCCCAAACCAGTTCCCCCCACCCACCCCATGTTCCCGGTGGCTTTGATTTTTCTTTGATTTTTCGGGAAGCCCCATTTCGGCTGCTTGGGGTTCCCCAGGGAGCATCTCCAGGCCGGGCTCTTGCACCTTCAACTCTCCACCCGTGGACACGAGAGGAGGTGACGAGGGGAGCAACGTGGGATGGGTTGTCCTTTCCGCCCACGAGATGCAGCACCCAGTCGCGCGTTGACTCCATCTCCCAAGCTTTTTAGCAAGGAGGCATGTCTCCATCAGGACACATTGTCCACCAAAGGAAGGTCTCCAGCCCTGTTACGGAGAGGTGTTACATCGCAAACCACCCCAGAGAAGGCTGGGATGGCGTTGGGTTTGATTTTCAGTCTTGGGAAGTCATCTTCTGTCTTGCTTCTTTGAGGTTGACCTCCTTGGCCATGGGTCTGCTCGTTGCTTTTCTCCTCTCTCATCCCACCAGGGAAGGTTTGGTGGTTTGATGGTTCTCCATCGCACTCCTGAGTTTTGATCCGGGAGACCAAGCTAGAGACAGCGAATCAGGATGCATTACTAACGAGCACGCTCATGATGCTATGATTTTCTAAGGGCTGGATGGGGCGGGGGGAGTGTCCCATAAACAGCTGCTACTGCAAAAGGATGCAAATGGCCAGTCTGGACTACGGGCAACCGGTCCCAACCAGCTTATTTGGGTAAATTAATTTATTCGATGAATAAAGTGCAGAGTTCTGAAAGATAAACAACGCAGAGAACTTTTTTTCGTTTAATTTTTGGGTAAATAAGTGGAAAATCCTGTCACATGGTGAATAAAGGGTTTCTTGATGACAAGACTGTAGGATGATGAAGAGTTATTATTATATTATAATCCTATTTTAAAATATTTAATTACATTATGATATTATTTAATTACATGATGATATCATTACGCTATTATACTGTTATTCATTATTACATATTATTAATTATTATATTATTCTTGTCTCTTAGTCTTTCTGCAGCTGCAATAATTCTGTGCAGTTTGAAGTGGTTAAGATCTGCTTAAACCTTTACCTAAGGAATATATAGATCTACACAGACTTGTGCGACATGCCAATAATTGCAGTTTTTTACACTTTTCTACACTTTTGGGAGTGCACGGGGGATGTTTTGTTCTTAAATTTGAGTATAAAGTCTAAAAATGGGCCCTTTTTTTTCAGGTGGTGGGGGAGGAAATGGGGCTGGTGGGAAACTGCGGCTCCCATTCACCAAGGGCGATAAAGAAATAACCGCATCTCCCCAAGACAAACATTTGTCCTGGATTTTCTTTTTTTTTCAGGAAAAAAAAAAGGGTTCGGGGCTTGTTGGAGAAGGTGTTAAAAACGCGGAGGGAGGGTGCAGGAAGAAATCCCAGAGAACCCTTTGACTCCACAATACAATTTAAAATCTCCCTCTGCAGTCCAGGTACTGCAGCCAGAAAAAAAAAAAAAAAAAAAAAAAAAAAAAAGGGATGGGGAGTGGGGAAGGAAAATAAAGTAAAAAAAGGGGGGGGGGGGAGGAAAAAAGGGGAAAAAGGGTAGAAATAAGGAAAAAGGGGTAAGGAAAAAAGAGGGAATAAGGGAAAAAGGGGGGAAGGAAAAAAGGAGAAACGAGGAAAAAGGAGAAAGAAAAAAGGGGGAACTAAGGTAAAAAAAGGGGAAGAGAGAAAAATGGTGAAATAAGAGAAAAGGGGGAATAAGGGGGGAAAAGGGAAAAAAGGGGGAAAGAGAAAAAAGGGAGAAATAAGGAAAAAAGGGGAAAAATAGGAAAAAAGGGGAAAAAAGCAGAAAGAGAGGAAAGAAAAAAGGGGGAACTGAGGTAAAAAAGAGGGAAGAAAGGAGAAAAAGGGGGAATAAGGGCAAATAAGGGAAAAAAGGGGGAAAGAAAAAAGGGGGAAAACAGGAAAAAGGGGGAAAAAGGGGAGGAAAACAGGAAAATGGGGAAAAACAGAAAAAAGGGGAGATAAGGGAAAAAGGGGAAAAACGGGAAAAGGAGGGAAATAAGGGAAAAAGGAGGGGAAAAGGGGGGGATAAGGGGAAAAAAGGGGAAAGAAGGGGAAAAACAGGGAAAAGGGGGGAAGTAAGGGAAAGAAGGGGCAATAAGGAAAAAAACCGGGAAAAAACAGGGAAAAGGGAGGAATAAGGGACGAATAAGGGAAAGAAGGGAAAAAGGGGAAAAGCTGGGAAAGGGGGAAAACAGGAAAAAGGGGGGAAATAAGGGAAAAAAGGGGAAAAACAGGGAAAAGGTGGGGAATAAGGGAAAGAAGGGGGAAATAAGGGAAAAAAGTGGAAAAAAAGGGAAAGGGGGGAAATAAGGGAAAGAAGGGGCAATAAGGGAAAGGAGGTAAATAAGGGAAAAAAGGGGAAGTAAGGGAAAGAAGGGGAATAAGGGAAAAAAGGGGAAAAAACAGGGAAAAGGGGGGAATAAGAAAAAAGGGGGAAATAAGGGAAAGAAGGGGGAAATAAGGAAAAAGGGGGAAAAGAGGGGAAAAGGGGGGAATAAGGGAAAGAAGGGGGAAGTAAGGGAAAGAAGGGAGTAATAACGGAAAAAGGGGGAAAAATGGGAAAAGGGGGGAATAAGGGAAAGAAGGGGGGAATAAGGGAAAGAAGGGGAAAAAACAGGGAAAGGGGGGGAAATAAGAGAAAGAAGGGGGAAATAATGGAAAAAAGGGGGAAAGAAGGGAAAGAAGGGGGAATAAGGGAAAGAAGGTGGAAAACCAGGGAAAAAAGGGGAAAAAACAGGGAAAAGAGGGGAAAAAAGGAAAGAAGGAGGGAATAAGGGAAAAAGGGTGAAAACCAGTGAAAAAGGGGGAAGAAGACAGGAAAAAGGGGGGAATAAGGGAAAGAAGGGGGAAAACCAGGGAAAAAGGAGGAGGTGAGGGGAAGAAGGGGGAAGTAAGGGAAAGAAGGGGGAAAACCAGGGAAAAGGGGGAAAAGCAGGGAAAAGGAGGGGAATAAGAGAAAGAAGGGGAAAAGCAGGGAAAAAAGGGGAAAAAGCATGGAAAGGGGGGAAGTAAGGGAAAGAAGGGGGCAATAAGGGCAAGAAGGGGAAAACCAGGGAAAAAGGGCAGAGAAGAGGGGAAGACCGGCGGAAAGCGGGCCCCCCCGTTCTCCCCGGGGGGTGCCGGGAGCCGCGGGGCGGGCTCCATCCCCGCCCGCCCCCCCGTCCAGGTGCCGGGGGTGGGCTCGGGCCGACCCTCCCCGCCCCGCGGGCGGCAGCGGCGGGCGCGCAGGTTCCGCGGGGCGTGCGCGGGGTGGGGGGGGCTCCGCGACCCCCCCGGGAGACCCCATGGCCGCGCTGGAGCCGGCCCAGGTAGGGGTGGAAGGGGCTCAAACTGGGGGGGGGACCCGACCCGGGCCCCCGGAGTCTGCCCAGTCTGAGCCGGGGCGCGGGGGTCCCGGCCCGGGGGGGGCGGTCAGCCGGGGTCTGCTTTTAGTCTGTGTCCTGCTGAAAAAGGCGTTTGCTAAATCTCGTTCCTTACTTTGTGGGTTTTTTAAGAAAAAATCTGACCTTTTTTAAAAATTGTATTTCTTACTTTGGCTTTTTAAAACTTTTATTTCCTTTTTAAAATTTTAGTTCTTACTATTTGCTTTAGTTCTTATTATTTTTTTGTTTTAGTTCTTCGGGTTTTTTTTAAATTTTATTTCCTACTTTAAAAGAAAATTATGTTTTAAATTTTGGTTCTTACTATTTATTTTAGTTCTTACTTTTTTTTTCTTTTTAGTTTTTACTTTGGCTTTTTAATCCTAGTTCTTTTTTTATTTTAGTTCTTACTGGTTTTTTCTTTTTCGTTTTGACTTTGTGATTTCTTAATTTTGGTTCTTTGTTTTGTGTTTTTTTTTTATTTTGGCTATTTTTATTTTGTTTCTTACTTTGGGTTTGGGTTTTTGTTGTTGTTGTCCTTTTTTTTTTTTAATTGTGGTTCTTGCTTTGTTTTAGTTTTTAAAATGTTGCCACTCTGTTGCCCATTTAACTCATTGAAATCCCCCCCAGGTGCCCGAGGCTCTCCAGGAGGTCACCATCGCCGCCGCCACCACCACCGAGAAGCCGTGGCCACTCTCCGGCCACCGCCCCCCCTTCCCAGCAGGTAGGGAGCTCCCCTCCCCCCGGTTCCCCCCAAGTCCTTTGGGCATCTTGGTGGCCTCCCCAGTGCCTTTCGGTGGCCCATGGGGGGGGCAGGAGGACTCATCCAGCCCCACCAACCTCTCTCCCGGTGTCCCCGGGGTCCCTCTCCCAGGAGCTCCTGGTTTTGACCAACAAGGCTCCTTGTAAAAGAAATCCTGCTCTTTCTCCTCGTTTTGTCGTGTTCTGTGGGTCACATGTCTGCGTCAGAGAGTCGTGGGGGGCTTCCGGGGTTCATCCCGTGGAGGATGCCCAAAGTAATCGCTTGCCTTTGCTCTTCGCACCTCAGTTCCTGGAATAAACCTCGTTTGCCCAAGGATGATGACGTATGTGGACACCAGGAAAGGTGAAGGTGATGCCCGTGGTGATGGGAATGGTGGGATCAACCCTAAATCTGGTTGGGTTTCCCTTGGTCTGCTCTGGGAGGCAGCTCACGGAGCTTCCTTGGCTTACTCTGTGCATGAGGCTTTCTAATTTGGTGTTTTTCACTAATACTGCCCAAGAAACTTAGCTGAGAACTTCCTTTAAACGCCTAAGCCCTGCCTCCATCCTCAACAGGAGATGGGTGGGATCACTGGGTGCTCTCCTCAACACCCCGAGTCCCTCAAACACCTGTTGAGGTGCTCCAAGCATCCCAGCCTGGGCAGGTGGATGCTCTTCTCCCACCTACGCTGTGATTAAAGCTGCCAGATATGAGTTAAGGGAGTTAAATGAGTGAAAAGACCCACATACGCCGTAAGTAAAGCTGCCAGAAATGAGTTAAAATACGGGAGTTAAATGAGTGAAAAGAATCTGCTGGAGGGATGTCCTGCCTAGGAGCTGAGGCTCGGCGGCTCCTTTGGGCTCACACTGCCCTCTCCTGACAGCTCCTGGCCACCTGAAAAGGGATGCTTTGGGGGATGAGAAGTCTCCCGGTCTCCTCCAGCCATGAGATAGGAGTTGTGGGTCCAGGAGCGGAGCGGGCAGGATGGAAAGTTGACTCAAGTTGAGTTTTTAGGGCACTTGGGTGGGTGGTTCACATGGCTTTTAGAGTTGCTTGATCATAAGGTGAATCAACATGAACCTGACCTCACCGTATCACAAGTTTCCCTTTTTTTTTGTTTTACTGTTGTCCTCCTTGCTCTTTTTTAATCTGATTTAATTTTGGGACTGGGCAGCATCAGTACTTAACCTGTTCAGCTTAACCTTTTAGGTTACCGCTGATTTTCTAGGTGATGCCCATGAGAAGACTGCGCTGTCCTTGGGCACGCTGAGCCGCTCCAGCTAAGAAATAATTAATGGCAACGATTCAGCCTTGCAGGGCACTAAAAAAATAAATGCATAAGTGGATAAATAAGATAAACAAGAGGATAAAATTCAGGCTTTGATGTGCAGCTCGGTCCTCGAGCATCACCTCGTCCTTCTCCAACGTCCTGCTCTTGGAGTAGACTGTCAATGGACCCAAGTGTCTGATTTACCAGGATGCAACCCCTTAACTTGGGAGCGTGGCTTGTCCACCGTGCCCCTCACAGAGATTTTTCTCAAAGTAAAATCAGGGAGCAGGTCACTTGGGTAAGATGCATCCAAGCTATGCCTGGTTTTACTCCTGGGTTTTTCCAGCCTTCCTTTCCCTCCTGCTTGACATTCTCTGAGTCCTTCCAGATGGACAATCTCTGCCTTTCTCAACTGCTCCTGATCTCTCTGGGCTTTTCTGTCTTCTTGAAAAGTGATCTCGGCCCCGAGTCCTCTCTGGTTCAAGCTTTTTATTCCCTGGGATGCCTTCTCCATCACCTGGAAAGCTCTTGTAGGTACCCTCAGCAAACCCTGCTGGGACTTCCCTCCTCGGAGACCAGAGCACCTGGATTTTTTTCCTTCTCTTTTTTGAAGAGGGATGAGTTTTAAGGTCACACCTCTTGTCTCCTGTCACGAGGCATCACAGACTGTTGTTATCTACCCAGTAATCCACCACTGTCTACCTGAGCAGGCTTCCCCGTATACAACCCCGACCTGCTTGCTCGGCTGGAGCAAGGGGAGGAGGTTTGGATCCCTGACATCCAGAGCTCGGAGGAGGAAGAGGAGGAGGAACAACTGGCGAGACCTCTCTTGAGGTTGTGGACAAGGAAAAGGAAACGGTGGAGAAGCTGCTGCGATGCCGGGAGCTCCTCCAGCTCCAACTCCTCTCGCTCGGGTAAGGGACTTGTTTTCCACCCCAAAATGGTAGAGGCCAGGCATGGCTCCTTGCCTCCAGCAAGCAAGGTCATACTGGAAACTGGTGTAACTGGAGTGGGGGGCTGAGGACCCATTTGGGCATCAGCAGCCAGAGATACCAAATGCTTCTGGCAGGAGGAGGATGCTGCTTCTTCCGGATCGGCATAGCTGGATGGGATTGAGGGATGAAATCGGTCATGGTTTGGGGTGTTTCTCTCCATCCCTGCTCAAGCTCCCTTCCTGGCACGGTCAGGATGGGGGTAGAGGTGGATTCCCTTTTTAATTTTTTTTTTTATATTTTTTTGCTTTTGCTTGCAGACGATGGGTGGACGAGCGAGATGGAGGAGGACAGTTCCCAGGAAGAAGGCGAATATCTGCACGGTGGGTCGGCGAGGAAATCCAAAGGTGGCATCTCCCTGGGCTATGAGCACCACAAGAACCACTCGGGAAGGAGATCGGCTTCTTCCAGCCACAACGGGAGAAAGCCTAATACCAAGACCCCGTCAAGAATACAGCTGGGGCAGCACAAGCACGCCTGCAGCAAGTGTGGGAAAAGCTTCAGTCGTGGTTCATCCCTCAACCGGCATCAGAGGGTCCATCTGGAAGAGAAACCCTTCACCTGCTCCAACTGCAGGAGAAGTTTCACCTGCAGCTCCACCCTCAAGGACCATCAGAAGACCCGATGTCAAGAGAAGCCCTACAAATGCCCCAGCTGCGATAAACGCTTCACTTCCGCAAAGTCTCTCAAAAATCATCGCCACCTCCACCTGGAGAATGGGGCATACCGGTGCTCTGACTGTGGGAAAAAACTCACTTCCAACTCAGCTCTTATCATCCACCGGAGGATACACACTGGGGAGAGACCCTACGAGTGCCCCGACTGCGGGAAAAGGTTCATGGCCAAGAAGTCCCTCAACAAGCATCGCAAGAGCCACACGGAAGACGGGTTCTTCATCTGTCCTGACTGTGGGAAAAAACTCACTTCCAAGTCAGCTCTTATCATCCACCGTCGAATACACACCGGGGAGAGACCCTATGAGTGCCCCGACTGTGGGAAAAGATTCATGGCCAACAAATCGCTCAGCAAGCATCGCAAGACACATGTGGAGGAAAGGACCTATAAGTGTCCTGAGTGTGGGGAAACCTTCCCCAAAAACTCAGCCTTCGTAGTCCATCTGAGGACCCACAGGGCCCAGCCCCCCTATCCGTGCTCTGACTGCGGGGAAGCTTTCTTTGAAGGCTCATCTTTTAAGCGACACCAGAAAAAGCATTTGGTAGAGAAACCCCACCAGTGCTCCAAATGCGGGATCGCCTTCACCGTCCACTCGGCCCTCCTCCTCCACCAGAAGAGCCACATAGGACCCAGACCCTACGTCTGCTCCGACTGTGGGAAAGCTTTTCGGGAGAGCACCACCCTCCGTAGGCACCAGCGTATCCACACGGGTGAGAAACCCTACCAGTGCTCTTACTGCGAGAAGAGCTTTCGGGCCAGCTCCACCCTCATCATCCACCAAAGGATCCACACTGGGGAGAAACCTTATAAATGCACCAAATGCACCAAGTGCTTCATGTCCAGCTCTTCCCTCATGAAGCATCTGCGGACGCACCTCCGCAAGGAGCTGCTGAAGGGTCCCAAACAATGACTTGGTTTGCCCAACCCCTTCAAGGTGCCTTTGGGTGCCCACCTCAATGACCATGGATGGATGGACGGACGGATGGATACCCCCTTCTGTGTCCCATCCATCCCAGAAATGCATTTCAGCCTAATTTTCACCCTTCCTCCAAACACACCTGATGGCAAAGGATGTTCTTGGGACCAGGTGTGCAGTGGTGGGTCACGGCACGGTGCCAGGGGACAGTGGTGGCTGCTCAGTCCCCGATCCTGGGGTGGCTGCAGAGATGCTGCTGCCACGATGGGATGGAGGGCTGCGGGGTTTGGGGAACGCTCAGCTTGGCTCGTGCATTAGGAACCTGCTGGAGGAGAACATCTAGGTCCTCCTTTAGAGACTAAAAAGCCTCGTTTTAGGTTCCCACCTCCAAAACCAGTTAAATATTTCAAGAGAAGGCCCATCCTGAAACCCAGGGGTCTCCATCCCCCCTGAGGTTCGGTCCATTCGGATCATCTGTTTTTATTGGATACAGAGTTTTCCAAACACACATTTCCTTCCCCAATTTTCCCACCTCGTGCTCACTGTCCCCCATCTGATTTTTATGCTGCCACCTTCAAAATACATCGTGATGAATTTGGCTCGGCTGTGACAGCTTGTTTGTTGGGTACCTGCTTTAAAATGAGGTGCAATAAAGTGGAACAGGGTTTCTGGGAGTGCGGGATTGTGATTTAGTCATTTGCGGTTGGGGGAGAGATATGGGATGGGGAACGCCCATGGCTGCTCCACCCTCCATCTCTGGCTGGTCCTGGCGGTCTCCTGAGCTGGGACGATGCTCTCAGCTGGCAGAAAGCCAAGCTGCATCCAAGGTTGAGCGTGCACATGGAGGACGTGAGGATGCGCCAGGGGACGTGGTCTTGGGGAGCCACCTGCACCCCAACCAGAAGCTGGAGAACCTGGGGTTGGAGAACCTGGAGCCCTGTGATTGTGGAGCTGGAGGGGACATGCCCGCAGGTGGGGTGGCCTTGGGGTCTTCCTGCACCTGGGGAGGGCTGTGATGGATCTGAATTCCCACGGGTCCCAACATCAGGGGCATGTCGGAGTTGTGGGATGGTGGGGACAGGCTCTGGGGTTTGCCCCAGAGGCTCCTGCATCACTGTGGGGTGGTTCTGACCCCTCCCCTGCCCCTGCCCAGTGCTCCCCATGTAGGGACCAGGCACTGAGTTGGCTGTCCTTCCCCTCTCCAGGATGTCAGGAGCACCATGAGCAGGTATGTCCCATCCTCGGCATCCTCACCATGGGGGGTGGGGTGGGCTCCCGGAGAGGTCTAAAAGGGACCCCAGGGCAGTGGGGCATCATCCCCCTCCCTGGACATTGACCTGGAAAATGAAATGGAGCTGCCAGGAGGAGCGATGGCAGCTCAGCAACGCCAGGAGATGACTTTGTGCCCTTCAAGACCCTGCTGACCTTCATGGGGGTGCAAGCATCGGATCTGCGGCTCTCACACCAGCTGGAGACAGTGCGGTCACAGCCGGATGATGCCCTCAGTGCTGCCTGCTCCGTCAGGCATGGAAGGACGGATGGATGGAGAAGGGGTTGGAAGCCAGCTGGCAAAGTCCCCCCACCCAGGAGAAGTGCCAAGAGCACCAGATAGCCCTGGCGATGTTCTGCAGGGAGGACCGAACCCCCATGTGCCAGCGCCGTGCCGAGTCGCAGGCTTGCTCCGTCCATGCCGCTGTTCCCCTCCGGGAGGCTGCCGAGGAATACAAGGTGCTGCGATTTCCATGCCGGAAAGGTGGAGGGCAAGGGGCTGCCTGCTCCTGTGGCCAGGAGGACCAGACCCTGCCAAGGTCTTGTAGCTGTGGGTGCTCGTGGGGATGGGGTGGGGGGGCTGCGGTGATGGTGGGGTTTAGCAAATTCACCACCGGTGCTTCGAGAGGGGTTTGCACAACTAAAGGGCTGGGTGATGTCATTATAGCGTGGTAATGATGTGGTAGGGGATGTAAGGTGGTCCATCAACAGTTTCAGCTACTTGTTTCTCCAGTGCTACTGGGAGGTGGAGGTGGGGGACAACACCGAGTGGGACGTGGGGGTGTCCGGGGAGACTGAAGAGGAAGGGGACTGGTCCTCCCTCCCCACCCGTGGGCTTCTGGAGGATGTGCTTGAGGAACAGCAACCAGCACAAGGTCCTGCTCTCCCACCCCATCACCCTTTCCACCTGAGCAAAGCCCAGGAGAGTGGGGGATCTACCTGGATTACAAAGGTGGAGAAGCGACCTTCTACACCACCGCCGACCAGACCAGACCCACCTCTACACCCATGGCGGGGCCTTTGCTGGCATCCTGAGACCCTTCCTTCAGCCTCAGCTTGTCCCAGGGAGGGAGAAACACCAAATATCTCATGGTCTGCCCAGCCATGGAGCAGGAATGAGGGCAGCCGGCTGCCCATCCCCATATCTCCAAATCCTGGGAGGGCTCAGCTCAGGGATTTTGGGGTTAGAGCTGTTCCGTGTCCCCCAAAAGGATGACAACTGGACCACTGCAAAAAATAATGATTTTTTTTATCCTTGTGAACCTCTTTTTGTTCTTTTTTTTTTTTTTTTTTTTTTTCCTGAGGGTGTCAATACAATTCTAATTCAAATTAATGTCAATTTAATTTTAATTTTAATTTGGGAAAAAAACCCCACCCCATGGGTGTTTGGGAGGAATTTCTATAAATGTCCACCGTCCTTCCTTTTGAAATCCCAGGGGCTTTTTGTTGTTTAAAAAAAAAAAAAAAAAAAGGCTGCCAGGTTTTGTGTAAGTTGGGGGAGCAAAGCTGAGCAGAAAGCTGGGGGAAGAAACCAAACCCAGGATGTTCTTGGCATCTGGGAACAGTCCCCAAGCTCCCTTGTTCATGTTGCCTACCCAGAGGTCCATCCTTTGGCTCCCAAAGGGAAGAGAGGCCGAGTGTGACCCCTGGCCTGAGACCCCGTTCCCATCCCCCAACCCCCTTTAAAACACCCCATTATGAATTTTGCAGAATTCCCCAATTTTTTTCTTATTGTTCCGCAAAACAAGCCCAAATTTTTCCAGCAGGGTAGCGTGGCCGAGCGGTCTAAGGCGCTGGATTAAAAGTTGGGGGAGCAAAGCTGAGCAGAAAGCTGGGGGAAGAAACCAAACCCAGGATGTTCTTGGCATCTGGGAACAGTCCCCAAGCTCCCTTGTTCATGTTGCCTACCCAGAGGTCCATCCTTTGGCTCCCAAAGGGAAGAGAGGCCGAGTGTGACCCCTGGCCTGAGACCCCGTTCCCATCCCCCAACCCCCTTTAAAACACCCCATTATGAATTTTGCAGAATTCCCCAATTTTTTTCTTATTGTTCCGCAAAACAAGCCCAAATTTTTCCAGCAGGGTAGCGTGGCCGAGCGGTCTAAGGCGCTGGATTAAGGCTCCAGTCTCTTCGGGGGCGTGGGTTCGAATCCCACCGCTGCCAGGTCTCTTTTGGGCCCTGCAGGGAGCACAGCTGGAGCATGGCATGGTGTCACATCTGGAGCATGTGTATGGGGGACACACACCACATCTGGAGGAGTGCTCTGCCCACTTTTGGACTTCCCCAGTACCATGTGAGCATGGGCATGCTGGATCCAGTGGAGAAGCTGGACTCAGCAAAACGCTTTGACCGTGGCGGGCGATTTTAATGCCCCTCCCCCTCCCCCCCCACCCACCCAGGGTTAGGTGTGGGCGTCCTGGAATCCCTTTGGGATAGAGATGAGCTCGCCCTTGGTTCCCCTTCCCCAGGCCTGGGTATGGCCCCCTGCCCCCCAGAGCTGGGTATCGCCCCTCCAGCACCCCAATACCCATACGCTGCTATGGGTACAGCCCCTCAGCCCCCCCCACCCTGAACCCCTTATTTTGGATATGGGTGAGGATGGGATGTTGGGGATACGCCATCCCCAGGGATCGGAGGCCTCCAAGGTGACAGGGCAAAGGGACAGGGCACAGCCGGGATGTCCTGACACTTGAAGACGCCCCCCCCCCCCCAACCACTTCTTGTCCCTCGGGAAGCAGTCCTGAAGGGCAAACCCATGTGCCAAAGGATGAGCTGGTGGGGAAGAAGACCAGCCTGGCTGAACAGAGAGTTTTGGTTGGAACTCAGGGAAAAAAAAAAAAAGAATTTATGACCTTTGGAAGAAAGAGCAGGCAGCTCAGGAGGACCACAGGCATGTCGTGAGGGTATGCAGGGAGAAAACGAGAAGGGCCAAAGCCCAGCTAGAACTTAATTTGGCTACTGCTGTAAAAGGCAATAAAAAAAAATGTTTCTGTAGATACATTAACAATAAAAGGCAGGCCAAGGAGAATCTCCATCCTTTATTGGATGCTGGGGGAACGCAGTGTCAAAGACTGAGGTACTTAATGCCTTCTTTGCCTCCGTCTTTAATAGTAAGAGCAGCTGTTCTTGGGGTACCCAGCCCCCTGAGCTGGAAGACAGAGAGCAGGCTGAAGCCCCTGTGGTTTAGCAGTAGACATAGCAGCGTCAGGTTTGCAGTTAGACTCGATGATCTTAAAACCAAAATGATTCTACAAGTCTATGGAAAGGGAGACGCAAAATCTGACGCCGGCTGGAACACAAGCACACTTGCAGAGCAGCTGGGATGGTCCTTGGTGGCCCTGGACCATGGCTAGGCACCTGCCAGCAGGCTGGTGGTGTTCCCAGGGTGCTGCCTTTTGACCCAAAGTCCAGCATGGCGTAGCCATCCTTATCCTCCATTGGCCAGACCCACGCTGCCAGGGAGCGACTGCTGCATCCCGAGGATGTGCATCAGTCCCAGTCCCAGCGCAGAGGGATGTATCGTGACAGAGGTGAGCTCTGGCAGTGTCACCCAGGGGCCAGATCCATCCCATTGCAGGCACCTGCTGTCAGGATGGGGGTTTGGGTTGGGGGCTGGTGGTGGGAAAGGGGTTCCAAGCACCGTGGTGGACCCTGGATCCACCCTGGAGAGGCAAGCTGGTGACTCCGCAAGAGCTAAAGTCTGTTCCCAGCGCAGGGACCATGTCAGTGTGCTCTGCCCAGCACCCCACTGCATTTCCGTGCACCCCACTGCATTTCCCAGCATCCCACTGCATTTCCCTGCCCAGCAGAGCCCTGCAAACCTCTGCTCCAGATCCCACGGGCAGCCCCTGGCTGGGTGCTGCAGGGACCGGGATGAGGGTGCAAGGTGCTGGGTGGGACGGGCACTGTGAAGGTTGTGGGGTGGGAAATTGGCCAGTTATGAAAGCTGCGTGTGAGCAACAAAGGGTAGAAAGGAGCTGGGCAGTGCTCAGGAGGAAGGGCTGGCGTCCGACCCCCCCCCTTGGAGGACCCCTGAGTTTTTGGAGCCTGAGCAAAAGGGACGCAGCGATGCTTTTGGTCCAGCCTGGGCTTTGACAGCACGCTCCCGGGAGATGAGTTAAAGAAATCCGCTCATTTCCAGCCCAATCGGTGCAGGTAAGGGCGTCCTGCAGGCTGGGAATCAAACCAGCTACCGTCATACCTTGGGCCAAGCCTCCAGATGTTTGGGACAGGGAATCCCCATCACTTCCAGAAAATAAATTTTGTGAACAAAAGCCCAAAGCCCCACTGCCAGCCTCTCTCTTCACCCCCACGGCACACACACCCACACCACAGCAAGGCAGCGGATAAGCTTTCACCATGTTCCCAGCCCCCCCCCCCCCCCCCCCCCGCCATTATTATTATATTTTTTTTTTCAGGGGTGCATCTTGCTGGTCCTCATCTCCTCTCCCATCTGCGGCCAAGGGCTGGAGAGGAGCCGGGGATGAAGGCAGCTGGTAAATCAGCACAGGCATCTCCCAAACAGCCTCAGCACAGCCGGAACTGTCGTTCCCCCCGCCTCCCCCTTGGCTTTTTCCTGTGCCTCCGCACAGCAACTCGGCCAGCAACGCAGAGCGGCCTCCTTTGCTGCGGGCAGAGCATCCCGGGGACCCTCGGTAGAGCTGGGGGACGACAACACGGGACCGGGGGTCCAGCCACCCGCAGCATCGCTCGCCCCAAGGAGAGGATAAAGAGTCGCTTGAGGGGCTGGGAGATTTTGGGAGGCGGGGGAGAGCGCATCGCAATCAAGAAGGTGGTGGGAAAAAAAAAATCCCCCAACCTCCGGGGGGGAGACCGTTGGCTCCCGCTGACAGCGGCGTGTCTGCCTACCTCCCCTCCACCCCAAAACAGGGCTTTCCAGCCCCAAATCAGCCTCTGGATGGAAGAAGGGGGTGAGATGGTGATGCCTGATCCCACAGGGAGAGAGGAGCTGGGCGGCCTTGGGCGCATTCGTGCAGGTGAGAAATTGGGGCACGGGAGAGGAGCCACCAGGCATCGCCTTCGTTTCACCCCGCCAACGGGCGAGGATCGTGCTGGTGGGGTGGTCCTTTGGAAATCATCCCTCCACGGTCAACTTCCATCCCACGACTCCTCGCCGGTCCCTGGAAACAGCCGCCGATGTGTCGGGTCCCATCCCAGGGCAAAACCATAACTCAATCTCCATCTAACCCTGCAGGAGACGGGATGCGGAGGGAGGATGAAGGATGCCGTGTGGAGCAGGGGTGTCCCGATGGAGCCAAAGCGGGTGAAATGGTGGTAAAATCTGAAGGGAATAACCGTGGGACAACTTGTGAGAACAACCAGGGGATGGAGGGATGCCCGGGGATGGAGCGGAAGGATGAATTCACCTGTGGCGAGGGGGATCAGCAACTCTTTGCAGAAGAAAGTCTCTACGAATGTTCCCACTGCAAGAAATGCTTCCAGGACAGGTCAGAGCTCATTTGCCATCAGAGGTTGCACAGGGGAGGAAAGACTTTCAAATGCCAGGAGTGCAGAAAGGAGTTTGGGAAGAGCTCAGACCTTAGTTCCCATCAGAAAAGCCACATGGCGGAGAAGCCCTACCAGTGCTCGACGTGTGAGAAGTTCTTCAAGGACAGGTCCACCCTCATCAGGCACGAGAGAGTGCACACGGGCGAGAAGCCCTACAAGTGCCACGAGTGCGGGAAGAGGTTCACCCGCAGCTCGGACATCATTGTCCATCAGCGGACGCACACCGGGGAGAAACCCTTCGAGTGCTCCGAGTGTGGGAAGAGGTTCAGCCAACGGTCCAACCTCTTCACCCATCAGATCGTCCACACCGGGGAGAAACCCTTCACCTGCCATGAGTGCGGGAAAAACTTTGCCCGCAGATCGGAGCTCACCATCCATCAGCGCACGCACACTGAGGAGAAGCCCTACCAGTGCTCCCAGTGTGAAAAATCCTTCCGGGGGAGGTATGGACTCTTCAGGCACGAGAGGTTGCACACGGGGGAGAAACCCTACGAGTGCTCTGAGTGTGGGAAGAGCTTTGGCCAGAGCGGGGACCTTATCACCCACCAGCGCTTCCACACAGGAGAGAAGCCCTATCACTGCTCCGAGTGTGGGAAGTTCTTCTGCAATAAATCCAGCCTCGTTAAACACCAGAAATGGCATTCGGGGGAGAAGCCCTACAAGTGCCACGAGTGCGGGAAGAGCTTCGGGCAGAGCTCGGACCTCATCACTCACCAACGGACCCACACTGGGGAGAAGCCCTACCCCTGCACTGAGTGCGGGAAGAGGTTCACCAGGAAATCCAGTCTCATCGTCCATCAGAGGGGACACAGAGGATGGAGAACTGGAGAACGCTCAAAATGCGGGAAGAACTCGGAGGAAGACTCTGGTGCCCATGCTCCCGGCAGTGTGGGCATGGGAGAAGGCTCGTCCCCGTGCTCTGAGTGTGCAAAGCCCTTTGAGGAGGCATCAAGCCTTCTTGACCGGCAGACGTGATGCAGAGGAGAAAAAAAACACCTCCCAAGTGCCTGGAAGAGGAAGAAATGGCTTGGCTTGGCACCAAGATCATGCAAGACGAGAAGAAACGAGAGCAGCATGGGACATCCTCCTGTGTGAGATTTAACCTTTTGGGGGGGGGGGGGCTATTGGAGACTACTCAGGGGCAGAAAAAGAGTTAAACACTATAGCATGGGTTCCTCAGTGATGGAAAAAGGCTAATTCCTCCTAATTCCTCACATTATCGCATAGATTGTTTAATAGTCTTCGCTTTGCTCCTCCAGCAGCTTCATCCAAACTCTTTGCTCCCTGGTGAGACCCATTCTACCACCCTATTCCCTCTTTTTTTTCAACATCTTGCTGTTCTATTCTTTTAAGGTTAGCTGAGACATGGGCTCTGCTCCTGTCCAAGTGTCCGTCGCATGTCCAGCCTCGATGCGTCAAACCTCGACTTTAAAAAAAGTTGATTGTTCCTAAGGAGATTTTTATTTTCATATTAGATATTTGATAAGAATATATGGAAATTTTATATTGCTAGAGGAATATTAGAGGAATGAGCATTTTCTCTCCAGGACGTGTAGATGTATTTAACAGTGGAGAAAAATCAAAAGATCTCCACTGTGGATGTTGGGGAGTGGAGAAAGCATCCACTCTACCCGATTGAAGGGAAACCCGCGAGATTTCAGTGAAAGGAGCACGATGTGAAAGGATCAGTGTCCCAAAAGGAAGCCATCGGAGGTAACTTACATCAAATGTTCAATAAATAACCCATTTCTTTCCTTCGCTGGCATGCTCTGGGTCATCACTGCTGCTTGCGCCGTGGCTGGGGGTGAATGTGCCACCACCAAAAGAAACACCGGTGGGAGCTCCGTACTGGGGCTCTTGGGTTTTACTGGGAGGACATGGCAGTCTGGGGACATGCGTCTCCGCTCTTGCGATTTTGGGCATCCTCCGTGCCCGCCTCACTCTGCCTCTCTTACCATCATGCTGGGGCCAAACTGGTCCCAGTATGTCCTCCATACTGGTGCTACAGCTGGAGCGTCTGCAACCAGATTCAACGTCTGGTGGCGTGTCGCTGCTCTGTGGCTGATGGGAATGGTCTGAAACTTCCCTGCCTGTGCCCAAAATTAGGGGACCCTCACCTACATCCCCATAGCCGCGGTGCAGGATGGATCCCCCAGACCCGGGTGGGCATCCAGCGCCTCCAGCACCACCAGTCCTGCTGGTATTGAAGGACCACGCTGGAGGGGGACACACAAGCCGGGAGGGCAGCCCATGGTGGGGGGAATATCTGGGGTTGAGATGGAGCCCGGTGCTCCTCCAGCAGAACCAGGCTGGTGGCCCCACAGTGGGCTTGGAGGACTTAGGGGGGTGTGTGTGTGTGTGTGTCCTGAGCGATGGCCCCACCCAGCAGCGGGTCACAGTGAGGGGATGGGGTGGACCCCCCCCCCGCCCCCAGATGGTAAGAGGGTCACCAAGGAGGAATGCCGAGGTCCCGCTAAGGCCACGTGGCCCCCGAGCTGTGTGGCAGGGGGTGAAGGGTGGTGATGGGGTGGGCTGTGGGGGGGTCACCAACCCCTCTAAAAAACTGCCCCCCCCTCCCCCCCATGACCCCGGGGGTCCACACTGGGAGAAGCAAGGGGTTGCAATGAGCTGGGATGGGGACCCGGGGGGGGGGGGGGAATGCAGCCATTTGAGGGGGGACCCAGGCATCCTTGGGGGGAGAACCCAAGCATTTGGGGGGGAACCCAGGCATTCAGGGGGGGACCCAGGCGTCCGGGGGGTGGGACTCAGGCACTCGGGGCGGGGACCCAGGCACTCAAAGGGGGACCCAGCCATCTGGGGGGGGATGGACCCAGGCATTTGGGGGGGGCGGGACCCAGGCACTCGAGGGGGGACCCAGGCATTCAGGGGGGGACCCAGGCGTCCGGGAGGGGGGTAGATCCAGGCATCCTGGGGGGGCACCCAGGCATTCGGGGAGGGCCACGACCCGGGCATTCGTGGGCGGACCGAGGCGTGCCGGGGGGGCCGGAGGCGCGCGGGGCCCCGCAGACAGGAAGGGGCGGGAGCAGCGCGGGGCCGCCGGGCCGGGGCGGGGCGGGGCGGAACCGGGGACGGAGCGCGCGACGGAACCGGGACGGAGCCGGGGACGGAGCCCGGGACGGAACCGGGGGGCGCGGAGCGCTCCGGCCCGGGGGGCCGCAGGTACCGGGGAGAGGGGGTGAGGGGATCCCGGCACAGAGTTGGGAGAAGTTGTCCTTGAAAAAAAATTAAAAAAATTAAACCCTTCCCAGGGTGGCTTTTAATTTTTTTTTTTTTTTGGGGGGGTGGGGGGGGTCCTAGCTTATTATGGGGAAGGCGGAAAGCGGGGGGGGGGGGGGGGGGGAATTAGTGTTTGCAACCACTCCGTGCGGGTGTGTGTGTGTGTGATGAACCCCCACACTTCACCAAGAGAACAAAAAAATGAAAATAAAATCATCGCGTGGGTGGTGAGCCCCCCCCCCGATTATTGGGGGTCTGTGTGTGTGTGTGTGTTCCTCTGTCCCTGGAGATGTTCAGCCCTCACCTAGACACGGCTCTGAGCAAACCGAAGGTGTCGGCTCTGCCTTGAGCATGGCAGGGGGACGGTCCGGAGGTGCCCTCCGAGTCGAATTATTCCCAGATTTCCCGCTGCTGTGATAAATCCACCCCTTAATTGTCCCAAATGCTATTTCTGCGGTGGGTACAGTGATGTGGAGAGTTAAAACGCAACAGCGTCTCATGCCTGAGAAAGATTGATTGCGCCTTTTACTTTCTCTCCCCCCCTGAGAGAAGTGGTTTTTTTTTTCCCCAAGGGCAGTAGGCGAGGGGATGGAGCGATGGGAAGGCGAACCCCGAGCAAAGGAGGAGCCAGAGGCCCCGGGAGACCCTTGCAGAGGTGAGAGCTGCACCCCAGGGTCCCATCCAAGAGGTGCTTTATCTTTTCCCCTTTCTGCCACACCATCTTTCTGATCATTAAGTGATATTATTACTTACTTCTAACCCAGCAGGACATGGGATGGAGAGTGAGAATGAGAAGAGTCTCCAGCAGGAACGCCCTGAAATGAGCAGCTCATCGTCCATAAACTCAGAAGGAAATTTTTCTGGGAGTTTTCAGCAGAGAAAGTTGGGTGTAAATGCCCACGGGCTGCAAGGATATCCAGGGAAGGACGCAAACACCTTTGTGCATCATGAAGGAAACTGCAAAGTCCTGAAGGAACCCACCGCCCCGTACAGAGCCGTCGCCCGAGAAAAGAAATATATATGCACCGAGTGCGGGAAAAGGTTCAGGCAGAGCTCAAACCTCATTGTGCACCGAAGGACACACACCGGAGAAAAGCCATACAAATGCTGCGGGTGCGATAAGTTCTTCAGTGACAGATCGAACCTTGCGAAGCATCAGCGGCTGCACACCGAGAAAAAGCCCCTGAGGTGCCGCGAGTGCAAGAAAAACTCTGGGAATGACCTGGATTTCCTCGAGCACCAGCAAACGCAGGTGGGGGACAGAGCGTTTAGATGCTGCCAGTGTGGGAAAAGGCTTGGCCAGGGCGGGAAGCTCGCTCTGCACCAGGAATTACATGCGAGGGAAAAAGTCTACAAGTGCCCCAGGTGCGAGAAACGGTTCAAAGACCCATCCACGCTCATCAGGCATGAGACGCTGCACACGGGCGAGAAGCCCTACAAGTGTCACGAGTGCGAGAAGAGATTCACCCGCAAATCGGACC
The DNA here is from genome assembly GCF_929443795.1 of Astur gentilis. Classification (NCBI taxonomy): domain Eukaryota; kingdom Metazoa; phylum Chordata; class Aves; order Accipitriformes; family Accipitridae; genus Astur; species Astur gentilis. The sequence continues at coordinate 1,681,769 of NC_064915.1, read as the reverse complement.
TTACGGTCCATCAGAGAATCCACACTGGGGAGAAACCCTTCGCTTGCTCCGAGTGCGGGAAAACCTTCAACCATCGGTCAAACCTTTTTACCCATCAGAGGAGGCACACGGGTGAGAAGCCTTTCCCATGCCAAGAGTGTGGGAAAAACTTTGGCCACAGGGCAGATCTAGTTGTCCACCTAAGGACCCACAGCGGCGAAAAGCCCTACCACTGCTCTGAGTGCGGGAAATACTTCAAGGGTCGTTCCACGCTCATCAGACACGAGAGGTTGCACACAGGGGAGAGACCCTATCAGTGTCCTGAGTGCGGGAAAAGCTTTGGGCTGAGCGGGGACCTTGTTGCCCACCAGCGTTTCCATACAGGGGAAAAACCCTACAAGTGCCCCGAGTGCGGGAAGGTCTTCAGCAACAGCTCCAGCCTCATTAGGCATCAACGACAGCACGCGGGAGAGAAGCCCTACAAGTGCCACGAGTGCGGGAAGAGCTTCGGGCAGAGCACGGACCTCATCGCGCATCAGCGAACGCACACCGGGGAGAAGCCCTACCTGTGCCTGGCATGCGGGAAGAGGTTCGGTAGGAAATCCAACCTTATGGTGCACCAGCGAGTGCACGGTGCGGACGGGCTCTGCAAACGCCGACAGCGTGGGAAAAGCTTCGTGGAGAACACGGCTCTTTCAGTCCGTCACGACATCATGATGGAGGACAACGCTGCCCCATGCTCAGCCCTGCTGAGCATCAGCAGTGACACGGAGGAGAAAAAACATTGAATTCCTGGGGAAAAAAAAAGAGACAGGATGGAGAAAAAGCTCAAGGCCTTCCTCCCTCTAGAAGAAAAAGCACAGAAGAAACAGCCACTGGCGTATGGCAAGTGCAGGATCTTTGTGTTCCACATTGGAGTCAGTGGGGGCGGGAGGGGGAGGGAAATACCTGTATATATGTTTTAGAGTAAAACATGAACCTATTTACTAAATAACGTGTCTTTTTTTGAGCACATGGAATGGGCTTGGCATTTGCTGCATGGCTCCCCTGCATCCCTTTTTAGATGGGCATTTCCATCACAGAAATGTGGTCCCCAGGCACCTCCTTTGCCTTCTTTCCCCGTCCTTGCATCACCTCTGAGCTGAGCCTCTGCTCTTGTCACCATCAGCCAGTGACCGTCCCGTCTTTATCTCACCACGGTCCTCGGGGAAGTGGGGTCAAATGCATTGTCTGGATGATCCACGCATCCAGCAGGAATAATTCCCCTCCTGTGGGTTGAGATCCCGTGGTGCTCTGTAAAACTGTGCAATGGACATCCAGGGTATGTTAAATTGTTCTGACATCTCTGGCGATCCTCCTGCACCATGTCTGCCTCCATCCTCCAGATGTGGCCCAAGGTCTGCAGGATGGTTGTCGTTGACACAGAAGTGTAGATTGTCCAGTGACACCCCCTTGGCTGCGGGCTCCAGCCTGTCCCTTTGCCCATTGTACACAGTCTGGGGACATCAAGTGGCCTCGGAGTGACACCGTTGGTGTGGCACTGCCAATGCTCCTGCTGTTAACGGTATCTTTACATCTAGGAGGGCTGTGGCTAGACTGCCCTGTCCTCTTGCTTTGGGCTAGGTGACCCATCACTAGATGGGATGGTCCCATCACATTGTCAGCTAGTACCCAGGAGATGGGGAGATCCCTACTGGGAAGGTGCCTGGGCTTGCCAGAGACTCCTTTAAGGTCTAGGGTAGCTACAGTGGCAAATAAAACTAGCCACAAACCTGAATTTCGCCAAGAAGCGCTAGTGATATTGTCACTTCTCTATCCAGATCCTAGATAAATGTTTTCTGGACCATCTATCCATTCAAGTACATTCAGAAACTCTGTGTGACATGACCCTTACCACCACGACCACCAGTCACAGCCAGGACATTATTAACATGACTCCAACCAACCATGCGGAGAGCAGCATGGAGAAAACCACCCACCATCTTTTTACATTAAAGCAGCACTGTGGTACAGCAATTATGGTTTAGATACTCAATTTTGGCTGTCGATATATTGACTGGCCCAATGGACCATCTGGGGTCTAAACACCTCTGAGATTGGTGCTGATTTAAGGTCAGAAAGTTATAGGACAGCTACGTCAAAGTAAAAGGTGGAAACCACCACCATTTCCATGGTGTTCCCACAGATATTTGCTGTGGTGGCCACCGTGGGCAGCTGTAAGTCTTTGGAGGAAAGGGGGAGATAAGGAGATATGAGGGAATGGGAGGGAGGTGCGACTACACAAAGAGGAGGAAAGGGAAGAGGAAGACGGAGCCAAAGAGCCAAGCTCTTCGTGAAGTACCTGGAGCAGCCCAATGGCTGTGGACCTTCTCTCATGCTAGGTCCTGGAAGCCTGGTAAGGGACCTGCAGGTCACCTTCATCCCTGTGAGCCTGTGACTTAGCACAGCAAAGCCAAGCAGATGCTGGCTCTTCTGGAAACCAAGGCAGAAACTGGACAAAGAGACCAGTTTTCCCCAGTCATGGTCAGGCTTTAGTTGGAGTTTCCTGCACCAAGGCTTGTTTTGCCTCCGCTAACCAAACCTGAGCAGCTTCCAAGATCAACCCTAGCTCAGGAGCAAGAGAACCCCACCCTTCTTCCTCAAAAAAACCCCCTCAACTCCCCCAAAACCTGTTGGGAAAGTGTAATTTCCCCAATGTCTGCTTTCCTCCAGGATGCAGAGCTGGAAGGGAAGAGGACCAGACCCAGGCCAGTTCCTGGACACTCGGCTTCACCAAGATCTCACTGTTTTCTCTTGGGTTATAAACAGGCAGCTCCCATCCCCTGGTCACCAACAGCTTTATGAAGATCTTTGCAATTTTCCCCTCTCTTCTTTTTAACAGCAGTAACTTCTCCCTGCCACGCAGCAGCAAATAAAAATTTAATATATAGCAGAAAAATACAAGGAAAACATGACATTCCTTGGGAACAGAGGGCCTTTTTTTAATTGAGGTTACATACATACAAGGGGGAGGGAAGGATGTGGAGGGGAAGACAGATTTCTACAGTATCTTTGGGGTGCTGATGGGTACCCAGCCTGGAAAATGTCAAAGGATTTAAGGAAGGGCTTTACAGACAGATGATGGGATGATGGACAGCCTGACACAGCAGACAGTTTGACTGGGGAGCGATGGGAGCGAGTGGATCATGGACCAACACATCAAAGCCCTTTGAGCAAACTCAGTAATAACAGGAAATAATTAGCAAAAAAAAAAAAGTTATTAACTGATCGGCCTACTTTAGATCATTTGCACAGGGTGGGGTTTTTTCCCCCACTTTTGCAGTCTTTAAAACTGAAGACTTTTACCTAGAAGCACTGATTTTTTTTCTCTTTCACAAACAATGTCTCAACTCTTCCCCAAACCCCTTCTCTGCTCCGAGCACTTACAAAGCCATTTCCCCCCGGTGTTATCTCTGGTGTTCGATGGGATTTGACCCCTCCTTGAAACCCTCTGCACACTGGGAGCACTGGAGTGAGTCCTTCCCCACCGTCATCCCAAAATGCGTGTTGGGCTGGAAGCTTCTCCCACATTTCTGGCACTTGCAAAGCCCTCTGTGCACCCGCTGATGCACGATGAGGTTGGATCTCCGGCTGAAGCTCTTCCCACAGACCGGGCAGGGGTAGGGCTTCTCCCCGGTGTGGGTCCGCTGGTGGGCAATGAGGTCCGAGCTCTGCCCGAAGCTCTTCTCGCACTCGTGGCACTTGTAGGGCTTCTCGCCAGCGTGCAGCCGCTGATGCCGCACGAGGCTGGATCTGTTGCTGAAGAACTTTCTGCACTGGGAGCACTGGTAGGGCTTCTCGCCTGTATGGAAACGCTGATGTGCGATGAGGTCCCCGCTCTGCCCAAAGCTTTTCCCGCACTCGCTGCATTCGTACGGCTTGATTCCCGTGTGCAGCCTCTCGTGCCTGAAGAGGGTTGACCTCCCCCTGAAGAACTTCTCGCACTCGGAGCAGTGGTAGGGCTTCTCCCCGGTGTGGGTCCGCTGGTGGACGATAAGCTCTGAGCTTTGCCCGAATCGCTTCCCGCACTGTTCACACTTATACGGCTTCTCCCCCGTGTGCATCCTCTGGTGTCGGAAAAGATTTGAGCGGTGGCTGAAGCTCTTCCCGCACTCGGGGCACTCAAAGGGTTTCTCCCCGGTGTGTGTCCGCTGATGGACGATGATGTCCGAGCTGCGGGTGAACCTCTTCCCGCACTCGTGGCACTTGTAGGGCTTCTCTCCCGTGTGCACCGTCTCGTGCCTGATGAGAGTGGACCTGTCCTTGAAGCACTTCTCACATGTCGAGCACTGGTAGAGCTTCTCCTCCACGTGGATCCTCTGGTGGAGGTTGAGCTCCGAGCTCTGCCTGAACTCCTCCCCGCACTCGTAGCACTTGTAGCGACGCTCTCCCACGTGCCGCCGCTGATGCTGGAGGAACTTGGCTCTTTCCCTGAAGCATTTCCCACACTCGGGACACTGGTAGAGTTCTTCTCCTACGTGTACCTTCTCGTGGACAAGAAGCCTTGACTGGTGAATGAAGCTTTTCCCACACTGCTGGCATTTAAAAGGTTTTTCTCCTACATGGACCCTCTTGTGCCTGATGAGCAGTGACCTGTCCGGGAAGCACTTCTGGCACTTGGGGCACTCATAGAGCTTTTCTCCTGTGTGTGTCTTCTGGTGGACGATGAGGTTCGAGCTCTGCCTGAAGCACTTCCCACACTCGTGGCATTTGTAAGGTTTCTCTCCAGTATGTATCCGCCGGTGCACGATAAGGTTGGAGCTCTGTGCGAAGCTCCTTCCACACTCGTTGCACATGTACTTCTTCTGTCTGGCAGCAGTTCTGTACTGGGTTTTGGATTCTTTGAGGACCTTTTGGTTTCCTCCATGACAGATGAGTTTATCCCCTTCCGGCCCCGTTTCGCTCTCAGGGGCTGCCTCCTGCCCAGGGCTCTCCAAAACGGTTCCTTCCCATTTTGCCGCTGCAACTCCATGCCCTCCCCCTCGCTCAGCCCTTTCTCGCGTCAGGTCTGGCTCTTCCTCCGTTCTTCTGGCAGCGCATCCTGCTGCGGGTCGCAAACAAGAGCAACGTCTTTATTTCTTGAAGGGAAACCACGTCACGGTGGGGGATGGTGGATAAAAGCACAGGGTGAGGCGAGAGCAGAACCCCTTCGCCCTCAACCCCAGTCGCTTGAGGGACGGTGAAAGCAGGGAGGGAGGGGTGCGGGGGTGGGTGCAGGGGGCTCGGGTGGTCCTTCCACGGGCATAAGTTCCTCACCTGCAAGAGGGTCTCCCGGGGTCTCCCCTTCTTTCCTCCCCGGGGGATCGGGGTCCGGTAGCCCTTCAGCTCGTTCCATCCAAGGAGGTTTCGGGAAAGGGAACCCCTGCTCCAAGGGCTGAAACCAGCAGAGACCCCCCAAACCCCCCAGGGTGTCACCTGCAGGGGCTGCGCTGGCAGCAAGCACCCAGCAAGCCTCAGCCCTGCACCCAGGCACGGCGGGCAGATCCCCCCGTGGTCCCTGGTACTGACCCCCCCATCCCCCAGTACTGTCCCCTCGTATTGTCCCCATTGTCCCTTGGTACTGACCCCCAGAACTGACCCCACCATCCCCCACTGCTGCTCCCCAGTACTGACCCCACTGTCCCCCAGTGCTGCTCCCCAGTACTGACCCCAGTACTGCCTCCCCGTCCCCCAGTGCTGCTTCCCAGTACTGACCCCAGTACTGCCCCCCCGTCCCCCAGTGCTGCTCCCCAGTACTGACCCCACCATCCTCCAGTGCTGCTCCCAAGTACTGGACCTCACTGCCCCCCAGTACTGACCTCCCCGTCCCTCAGTAACGACCCCCAGTACTGCCCCGCCGTCCCCCAGTGCTGCTCCCCAGTATTGACCCCCCCGTCCCCCAGTGCTGCTCCCCAGTACTGAACCCACTGTCCCCCAGTACTGACCCCGCCATCCCCCAGTGCTGCTCCCAAATACTGGACCCCACTGTCCCCCAGTACTGCTCCCCAGTGCTGCCCCCCAGTACTGCCCCCCCCGTCCCCCAGTGCTGCTCCTCAGTACTGACCCCCCATCCCGCAGTGCTGCCCCCCAGTACTGACCTCCCCGTCCCCCAGTAACGACCCCCAGTACTGCCCCCCCCGTCCCCCATTGCTGCTCCCCAGTACTGCCCCCCCGTCCCCCAGTGCTGCTCCCCAGTACTGACCCCCCCATCCCCCAGTGCTGCTCCCCAGTACTGACCCCCCGTCCCCCAGTGCTGACCCCAGTACTGACCCCCCGTCCCCCGGCGCTGCCCCCGGCCGCCACTTCAGGGTCCCGGTGCCTCCCCGGCCGCCCCTCCGCATCCCCCCACGCCCCCCCCCCCCCGGTGCTACTCCCGCCTTCCTCCCATGTTCCACCCCCCCCCCCGACCCTCCCTCCGCGTCCCCCCCGTCCTACCCCCGGTGCTATTCCTATGTTACCCCCAGTCGCCCCCCCCCCCCCTTCCCCTCGCCTTCTCCTACCTGCAGCGGCCCCCCCTGGCCCTGCCCGCATCCCCCCCCCCCCCCGCGCTGCTCCCGCCCCTTCCTGCGCACCGGCCCCGGCCGCGGCTCCCGGCGCGGAGGATGCGCGGAGGGAAAACCGGGGGGGGAGCGGGGGGACGGGGACGGGGGACGACCTCAAGTTGGGGGTGGGTAGGGTATTGGCAGCCGGGGAAGAAGGCCACCACCAGCCCCGGATGGGATTCGGAGCCTTTTTATTGTAATTAATTTTTTATTTTTTTTTTTCCCTTCTCGTTAATATTCTCCGGAAGGGATTTGGTGGTTGAGCAGCAGCAGGGCTCAGCGCGGGGGAGGCGGAGGGGGGGTGGAAGGCGGATTTGTGCTCTTCGCTGTTTCTTCCTACCCGGTCCTCAGACGAGGACAGAAGTTACCGCCTGAGCGGGGCTGGTGGTCGCCCAACTTCTGGGGTCCATGGTACCGGGTGCGGTGGCTTCTTGGCGCGGGTGGCTGCCAGGGGCACGGCGGTACCTCACGGGAGGCAGAAGCCAGCGAGATTTAAAAGCGTTAGAAGTCACCCCGAAGTCACTATGAACAGAATCGGGGAATAATTTAGGCTGGATGGGACTGTGGGGTGTCTGTAATCCTGCCTGGAGTGCTGCGGCCCTGCTCTGAGCATCCACGGGGTTCATTGCACCACAGAGCCCCAAACTGGACCCCACACCCAGATGTGGTCTCACCAGTGCCGTAAAAATCCTTTCGTCTCGCTAAATGGTACAGTTAAACATCTGGAGGCGTTCAGGGATGCAAGAAACAACAGACACCTGCAGAAAGGCAGGGATCTTTACTGGAGGAAATAACCTTCTTTTGTGCTTTCTGGGAATTTTTCTCAGGGGGAATATAGAGGAAAATAACAGCCATCAGGTGCAAACCTAAACGTTCCCCAAGGTCTTTCTTCTTGCCTTTGGACAGCGTGTCCATCCTCCCACCTGACCCATAGCAAGTGCCTCTCCTTTAACCCTCATGAAGCAGCTCCCAGCATCTGGACTTACTGGGACGGCTCTTTCCCTCCCCAGACTGGGGAGAGGCTGGGACTATGTCTGCTAGGGAGGTCCCCACCATCCCGTTATCCTGGTTTGGATGGCTCCATAAAGGTCTTTCCAGGATATTTCTGATGTAACGAGAGCTAATCCACCCTAAGGAGTGCAGGCATGAGCCTGCCTGCGCCATTTGCCCCTGCATCACCCTGCGCCTCGGTCCACGGCGAGGGTGCTGCCTGTCCGAGGCTTCCTGCACCCAAACAACACGAAACATGACTCGTTCCACCTCGGCAGCCCCCAAGGCACGTGTGGGCTGTGTTGTGGTTTCTTGTTTTGTTTCCCCGCTTTTCGTTCCTTCACCCAAAACCTGGGTCCCTACCAGCATCGCTTGGAGGGGTTCAGACACGGGAGGAGACACACCAGCCGGCCGAACGTCATAAGGAACATGATGAGGACCACCAAAGAGCTGGTATTCTAGGGACAAACTGGCCTATTTCAGTACAAGATCCATGCAGGTTGTACAAAGCCCACTGCCCTCGGCGAGCCCAACCACCCTTCACACACCAATTAGCGTTTCCTCCCTGACCCACCCTCTGAAATATTTAATAGTCCCGCTTACAAGCAGACCAGCTCATTTTTGGTGGGAGTTTCATTTTCACTGCATGACTTTTTCCAGCTTTTGTAGGTGCAAACACACCTACAATGTGTGCATTTAACATACATTTAAACGCAAAGCACGCGCTCTCAGATGTTCTATACACCCACATACCACGCGCAACTTCTGATCTTTAACAAGGCAGGATCTCACACTGAATGACCTTCCACATCCGGAGCACTGATTTCTCTCCTCTGTGAGTTTTCTGGTGCACAGAAAGGTGCGAGCTCTGCCCAAAGCTCTTCCCGCACTTGCCACATGTGTACGGCTTCTCGCCCGTGTGCACGCGCTGGTGTTGAATCAGCTTGGATCGGACGCTGAAGCGTTTCCCACACTCCAAGCACCGGTAGGGCTTTTCTCCCGTATGGGTTCGTTGGTGGACTACGAGATCCGAGCTCTGTATGAAGCTTTTCCCACAGTCAGGGCATCGATACGGTCTCTCTCCGGTGTGTTGCCGCTGGTGTTTCATGAGGTTCGACCTTTTGCTGAAGTGCTTCCCGCACTCGCGGCACGGGTAGGGTTTTTCTCCCGTGTGGGTTCTCTGGTGGGTGGTCAACGTTGACCTCCGCGTGAAGTTTTTCCCACACTCGAGGCACTTGTACGTTTTCTCGCCAGTGTGCATCCTCCGGTGCGTCATGAGGCTGGAGCTCCTGTTGAAGCATCTCCCGCACTCGGGGCACTGGTAGGGTTTTTCTCCTGTGTGGGTTCGCTGGTGGACAATGAGGTCCGAGCTCCGCATGAAGCTTCTCCCGCACTCGAGGCACTTGAAAGGTTTCTCTCCCACGTCGTCTCTCGCGGGTGTAATTAAGTCCCTGCTCCAGCTGCCCTCTTGTCCAGGCTTGGTGCGGGCGCGCTGCCTTTCTGCAGGGTCCTCCTGGGTTGGGGTTTCTCTGAGATCAGCGTTGCCTCTTCTGCAAACTGTCCCACTGTCTGTTTTCCATCTTAACCCTGGTTGTGACACAGAGAGAAGCCAGACGGGTTATTTCTCAGGCCAGGTAGAAATAACATCAAGGGGAAGGGGTAGAAAAAGCTGATTAACCAGGCAGGAAAACTGCAGCACCCTGCTTCCCCAGGGATGGAAGAAGGGGAAATCAAGGGAGAGGAAATTTATTCTTATTTCCAAGCCAAGATCACTGGAGCTGTATCTCCTCGTAAGACCTGTCACGCTTTGGCTAAAATCCTGGTGTGGGTTTGACAGGATATAATAGCGTGCGCTGATGTAGGTGCTCAGGAGCACAGGCACCCCATCCTCACCTGCGTGTCTGCTGCTCAGGGCTTCTTTTTTCTCTATTTCTTGATGACCAGGGCTCCAGTGCTCTCCTCGCTCTTGCATCTGGGTAAGCAAGTCTACCTTGGCTGTGGGAGGACCTGTTCGGAAGGGTGAAATCAGGAGATAACAGCATGAGGGACTTGCGAATTGTAGAGTATTTGCAAAGTTAAGGAAATTTGAACTTCCTGGGGGGGACAGGGTGGGAAGGATGGTGGTACAGTCATCCAGACCACCAGGTGCCTGGGTGAACGTGTGTCCTCCACCCAAGCCCCGCAGAGGGCAAACATCGTCCCAAACCCAATCACTGGGGTGGAGCTAGCCAAGGAAAAGGGAAAAGATCCCTGCGGGGAAGACAGATGTTTCCATCCACTGGAAAATGACACAGAAGAGAAGAAAAAAGGGCTTTTCCTCAGTGTTCCTCCTTGGTCTGTCTCCCAGAAGGGGCACCAAGGAGGTGGTCTGTCTCACTGCAGAGCTCAAACCATCTGAAAATTGAGAGCATCTGCAACAGAAAGGGCCATGACCCAAAGCTTCAGGAGCTCTCGGCTCCAGCACCGAAGGGACAGGACTCCTTACCCAGAGACATCACGGCCTCATAGTTCTCCAGCATGACGTCGAGGTAGAGAGTCCTCTGCACTGGGTCCAGCATAGCCCATTGCTCCTTGGTGAAATACACAGCCACCTCCTCGAAGGTCACAGGCTCCTGTGGCAGCAGCGAGAGACCTTCAGTACCTGGGGCTGGAGCCACAGCCTCACGCTACAAGAGGGAGAACAAAAAAAGACCCTAGAGGTCCTGGAATGAAGAAGCAGGGATGCTCAAGCCCATCGCAAGCACCGAGGAGAGCGTGGGGCATCAGGGAAGAAAAACAAGGACCTCCCAGGAAAAGACCAAAATTCATGGACCGGAAAATAAACCTCTGAGCAGGACCCATGGACAAATACCAAAGGGAAATCATCAACCTCCCTGTGCCCACCTGGATGGGAGGGGGTGAAGGTGGCTTTTCTCAGGGCTGTGTCTTGCCCAGCAGCCTGTGCTGAGGCAGAGCATTAAGTGAGGTTTTGCACCCGTAAACAAGTGTTTCTTTTCCCTGAAAAGGGCTGATTTTCTTGTGTACGACCATTGTCGCCGAAGGAATGAGCAAACCCCCAACCAGACCCTGAGGAAATCATCCACCTGAGCCAGTTCCACTGTGTCCATCTCTTGCACTTGTTTTTTTTGTTTCAGGATATTTGTGTATTCTGGAGTAAAACGCAGTAGCGCCTCAGTCCTAGGAAACAAAAAGAGGAGAAAAATAAAGAAAAGAGAAGGATGTTCGTTTGTAAAACTCAGAGCTTCATTGTGATTTTGGGACATCTCGGAGGAGCCCAGCAGTGTCCCTGCAGCCCTACAACAGCTGGGAGCTTGTGGGGGGAATGGAGAGAGAAGGGGACAAGATGGGCTGGGGGGGGTGTGTCATCCCAGCCGTGCCCTCTCACCTTGGGGACCTCAGAGCCCCCGGGACGACGTGTCCCCAGGGTCCCCTCCTCACGCAGGGGGAGCCCGGACCCAATAGAAGGGGTGCGGCGGGGGGGGGTCCGAGGGGCTGTACCCATAGCAGGGTATGGGTGTCGGGGAAGGGAGGGTCATACCCAGTGGGGGGCTCCTGGGGGCCATACCCAGACCCGGGGAGGGGGACCAGGAGCCCGAGGGAGGGGTCGGGGACCCCGTACCCAGCCCCGGGGAGGGTCCAGGAGGAGCAAGAAAGGGGAGGCGAGAGGGGGTAGGAGGAGGGCCCGTACCCCTCCCCGGGTCGGGGCAGCGGTGGGGGGTCCCGTACCCAGCCCAGGGCATCCTCCCCTCCCCTCCCCCCCGGTACCTGCGGCATCCCCGGGAGCGGCTCCGACCCCGGCCCCGCGCCCTGCTCGGTCCCCGCAGCCCCGGCCCCTTCCTGCGCCGCCCCCGCCCCTTCCCGTGCCCGCACCCCCTCCCCGGTCCCAGCGGCATCCCACCCCCCCGGGCACCCAAAGCAGGCGGTGTTGCGAAATGTCGGTCTAAAAGAGCCCCAGGGCGCGAAATTCCTTCCACGTTCGGAAGTTCCTTCTCCTTCTCCCTCTCCTTCTTTCTCTTTCTCCCTCTCCTTCTTTCTCCTTCTCCTTCTTTCTCTTTCTCCTTCTCCTTTCTCCTTCTTTCTCTTTCTCCTTCTCCTTCTCTTTCTTCACCTCCTTTCTTCCTTCTCCTTCCTTTTTTCTCCTTCTCCTCCCTCCTTCTCTTTCCTTCTTCCTTCTCCTTCCTTCTTCCTTCTCCTTCCTTCTCACCTTGGGGACCTCAGAGCCCCAGGGAAGACATGTCCCCAAGGTCCCATCCTCACGCAGGGGGAGCCTGGACCCAATAGAAGGGGTGCGGGGGGGGGGGGTCCGAGGGGCTGTACCCATAGCCGGGTATGGGTGGCGGGGGGGGGGGGGGGTGTGTCATACACAGCTATGGGGGGACCATTGGGGCCATACCTAGACCTGGGGAGGGGGACGAGGGGGAGCCCGTATCTAGCTCGAGGGGTTTTGAGGAGCACATACCCAGCCCTGGGGGACTCTGGAAGGAGCAGGGGGTGGGGGGTCCTACCCGCTTCCCCCCAGGTTGGAGCAGCAGGGTGGTCCTATAGACAACCCGGGGCAACCCCAGCCCCAGCAACATCCCACCCTGCAGCACCGGGCTCTGGTTCAAAACCAAACCCCGGAGCAGCAGCAACAACAGATATTGCTAAATATCGCTTTAAAATAGCCCCAGGTTGGGAATTTCTTTCTAAGCTCAGATACCAGGCGCATCATAGGTCCTGAAGGGGCTGTGGGACCAGGCACGGAACCAGAGAGCCTCGGTGCCAAATGACCCCAGATCTCCCATAAAAAAGGCTTGGCAGAGGAAGACCCAGCTGCCGAGCTTCAGCGCCTCAAGGCACCGTCTCTGCATCTTTTTTTCAAGAATCTCTGACATTTCTAGACAACACGCCAGGTCTCCTTCGGCCAAAGCAAAGAGCCAGCTGGTCAGACTGGGAAGAGGTCTCCTCCCAACTGCAGACACAGCATGTGACAAATGAATTTAGTCTCAAACAGGATTCCAATCAAAGTTTACAATTTATTAAATGAATATAGGCAAGCAAACAGCACTGGGCATGCTGGGAGCTTCTGTTCTACCAAGATGCGCGCTGTGAAAAACAACCCAGCTTCTTTTATAGTCTAACATTAGTTACATGTTCATACTAGGCATGTTCTTCTAGAAGACTCTCCACCTCCTGGTTGTGTGGGTGCAGTAGTTCTCCTAGAAGCTTCTCGAACTCTCCTCATTGGCTGAGGGGTCCTCCATGACCAGGCTCCTGGTATCTCCAGGTTTCTCTGACCAGGCTCCCCACTGCTCGGGCCAGACAGCAGACAGCCTGTGCAACCGCCGACACCTTGCACAGCACCAGCTGCGGTCACCAGAACCCAAACAAGTTAACAACAGACACCTCCCCCTCAACAAATGCACACAACAAATCGCCCATCAAGACCCTAAGTACTGCCATCTCTGAGGCTAAGTATACATTTAAATGCCTCAGTTCTCCCCTAGGATCTCTTGTTTAACACTGTGCAGTTAACAACAAAACGGGTTTTGGGCTGGCGGAAAAAAAAGAACTATGTACATATCATCTGTCTCCTCCTGGCCTGCAGTTATACGAGGACCAACAAAATGGTTAAAGATTATATATACAGTGAGGGTCACATTTTATTATGCGGCCCTAGCATTGTTTATATTGACACAAATCAGGTGAACACATTTCACACGGTGTTAGGTCCTGTCCTTGGCACGGTTGCCAGCCCAGGCTCTGAGCCGACGGAGCTGCTCAACAGCTCGTGCCCAGTGTTATAAGTTACGACGAAAATTTGTACACCAGCCCATGTATAATCCAATCAAGGTTTATTGAAGCAAGCAATCAAGCAGGCAAAACAGCGCTGGGCGGCCGGGGAGTCTCCGCTCCACCAAGGGCGGGCACCTGATACGGTAACAGTGTTTCACAGTTAAACAGTTAAGTGTTACATATATTTGGGATTTCCCGGTATGCCTATACATATTCATGACCTATTCCTGCTTTGTATTAAAATTAGTTCCAAGGGGTATTAGAATTAGTTCTAAGGTGTATTACAATTAGTTCCAAGAGGACACTCCCTCAAGTTTATCTGTCCAAGCCACGGAATCGGCCTTGGCTGGTTTTTGGGACCAGTTCCTTATTTTCTCAGAAAACTGCTCTTGAGGAGTTATATGATAAGGTAATCAAGACAGGCACATCCTGCTTACTTAGCTCAATATCTAGTTTCTACAATTGTTGTTGTGCTTATTGTCTAATAAGTTAGTGTGGTTAAAAGCAGCTTAATTACTAAGCTGTAGAGATTAATATATTTTAACAACCAACAGGTTTGATTAACAAATTGGTTATGCAAAGTTTATTACACCCAGTGCCCTCGCAAGTCTGGATCGGGCTCATGGTGATGCTGGACAAGGTCACCTGGATGGCTCCGTGCTGGACACCAAGCAGTGAGTCCAGTGCATCCCTTGGGTTTGTCCCCAAGCCAACCAAGTTCCTAAAAGCCAGTCTGGGTCCTGCTCCTGGGGGACCTCCAGGAACTTTTTCTCTCCCCCGCCATGAAGGAGAGGGACCTTCTCTTCCCTCTTGCAGGTTCCCCAGCTTGGGCTCTGCCACTGATGGCAGCTGCACCCTGGTGAAAAAGGCTCCCGGATCTGCTCCGAGGGCTGCAAGAAATATCCCATCCCCCTGTAGCTGCTCCGGACCCACCTGCAGCCCAACGGGTCCCCACGGTTGGGGGGGCAAATACCTGCACCCTTCTTCTTGCTCTGTGCTGTGGCTTGCTCTAAGGAAGGAGGTGATGGTGGGGCATGCACAACTCCCTGCATTTCTACCCCAGGTCCCTCTGCTCTCTAGCACATCCTCGCCAGGAAGGATGGAGGAATGAAAAATCCAGCTTTTCCCTGGGGAAGAGAGGGAGACATGATCCCAATCCCTGCCTGGAGCCATCCCAGGGCTGCATCCCAGGGCTTGGCCCTTCCCACAGCCCTGGTAGCGACCAGACAACTTTAAACAAGGAAAGAAAATTCAATTTTTTCTTTTTTTTAATTTTTGAGCAAATTCTGCTAGAAGATATTTTCTTGCAACACCATAAAAAAAAAAAAAAAAAGGAAAAAGATGCACAATGATCAGAAAATATCCCAAAGCTGGACTGGGTGAGGGCAGGGAAAGCTCATGGGCAGAGGCGGAGGTGGGAGCCTCTCCCCACCCAGAAGAAAGGGAAGACGCTCTCCCCACCGAATGAAGCTTTGTGGAACGTAAAGATGGGGGGCTCATGCTCGGCAAGGTAAAATGTCACTTGCCCCTCTCCATAGTCTAGAGCCACCCGCACCCTCCCAGTTTCCCCAGTGGTGGGGAAGGTGGTGATGGGGGAAGTGAAGACGCGGTACCGATTCCCACATCGCCCCATCGCCCAGATCCCCTTCTCTGGTTGAAACTCAAGCCAGCCCTTCCTGGGCACAGAGCGTCGGGCCACCCCCAGTGCCCAGGTCCTGCCTCTGGCCACCTCCACCTCCCAGCAGTGTCTCCCAACGGTGAAGCCCTGGCAGCCTAGAACGCAGCAGGAGGCATCAAATCGCTGCGGGGTGGTGGGCAGATCCTGCCCTGCATCTGTCCATCTCACCCCTCGCCGGTCCCGGGACAGGATGAGCCGGGTGTTGGCTGTGTCAGGATCCAAAGTCACGAATGCTGTGAGAGATGGAGAAGAGAGTGGTGTTGGAGGAGGACATCACCCACCCAAAAAGTCCTGCTCTGGCTGGGACAAGCCCCAGCATCACACATCTGCCTATGTCTTGGGCTTGGGAGCAGAAACATCTCCACGTCTTCCTGCTTGGGAAAGCCTTGCCTCATGCCGGAGGACTGGTCAGAGCTCCTTTGTATCTTCAGGAATGCCAAAGCGAGCTCAACTCATCGTTTCCCAGCCATTTGAAACACTATTTCAGCTAAAAATGAATTTGCAGCTGCTCCTCCAAAGAGCCTCACCTTTTCCATCTCCTCCTATAGATGGTCCTTGCTCTTTCTCTAGTTCAGATAGCAAAACATCTAGGGGATGAAGAACAAAGGTTGGACATCATGCTCTCCGGTTGGCAATTCTTCTTGCTCTTGAGCCCATCGTGTTTTTCCTGGGAAAACAGGAAAAACAGCAGCAGGCAGAACTGCCTCCACCCATAATGGGGGGATAACCCCCCATCAATATAGTCATGCTCCACAGTACCTTGAAATCTCCCCAGCATCTCTCTGAGGACACTGTTTTGTTGAGAAATGACATGAAGCCTCTGCTCCAGGTCTGAGAAGGTCTCTGTCGTCCTCTGGGCACTGCCCATCTTCCCCCTGGATGCAAACCTTTCCCCTTAGATACGGGACTCATTGTGACAGCATGAGATGCTGGGATGATCCCTCCTCCCCCCGCACCTCAGGCAATTTGGGGATGGTGGATGAGCTGGCATGAGGCATGAGGCAAGGCTTTCCCAAGCAGGAATGGCTTGGAGGTGCCAACCAGCTCTGTCCCGGAGGACAGTTGGGTCCACATTGCCCTGATGGCCAAGAAGACCTCCAGTCTTCGGGTGCTTCCTCTCATGGCATCCCCAGACTGGGTTTCACGGGCACCTTCTTGTCTCCACACCTCTCCAAGCCTCACTTCAAGCCCTGCCTGAACTGCCAAAATGTCCATCTCTGTTCCAGAAACCACAGGGATGCTGCCTGTGAGGCTTCCCCACCACTGAGGCACGGGTGGTGGAAGAGCACGTACCTGTCCACAGTGCGTCGGGCATCCTGGAATAGAGAGAGAGTGAAAAAAGCCTCAGTCTCCCATCCCAAAACTGGGGGAAGACTCCAGCCAAGGTGATGCCAGACCCTCTTCTGTCTTGCCCGTTATAGCATCCGACCTGCAGGAACCTGCTCGCAGGTTGCTCAAGCTTCTTTTGCATCTTGCAGATCAGAACATCGAGGAGTGAAATCTCCCCTGTTATCTTGGTCTCCTCTTCCTCCTGCCTCCTCATCATCTCTCTGTCCAGCTCTCCCAGCTGAGCCAGGAGGACAAGCTCTTGGTCCTTCAGAAACCGGCGCAGCTGCCGAAATTCGGACACAATCTTCTGCCTCTCAACCTCTGTCTGTGTCTGCAGGACATGGAAAGACAACAGCATAGACCGTGCTGGTCCAATACCTCTATTTTTTCTGGGTGATGGCAACAACTACTTACCAAATAGTCCTGACATCGCCTCTCTCCACTTATTTTCAATTCCAAAATCTCTTCCCGTTGTTTCTTGAGCTTCTCCAGGTCACTGTGTATTTGCTCCTAGAAGAAGAAAAATGGTTTGGGAGGGTATAGAGAGGGGGGAGTAGGGAAGGGATGGGATGCTTGGGAACACTTCCACCCAATCTGGGAAAAAAAAATAATTGCAGCATGGGCACAAGGATGGAGAAGACACAGGAGGACAACAGAGGAGACAGTTTCATTCTCACATGAAATTAATTGGAAAATAGCCGTTGACTGATTTGGGGCAAAGAGTTTAGTCTGAAAATTAATAATGTTTTCATATTTTTAGCCAAAAAGAGTTGTGTGTTGTTTTTATTTTTCCTAGCTCTCCCCACTTATTTCCATTTATGTATTTTCATGGTGAAAAAAACCCAACTACAGAGAACTTCATAGCTGGCTTGAAGCCTGTAATCCTGAGAAGATCAAAGAAACCCCAGTAACGCTTAAGGCGGTCAGAAAAAATTTCATAAAAGGAAAAACCCAAGCTCGGTCATGGACCTGACCCTGTCCTCCTGGGCAGATTCCTCTACATCGGCTGTAGTGGGACTTCCATGAGCCCTTGGTCCTTCATGGCTGGAGCCAGATGCTTTTGCATCACCCCTGAAGGCGATCGTCCTCTTGCGCCACGAGCAGAGATGCTCCTTCTCCTCCCTGCCCCCTTCCAGGTCCAAGAGCTTCAGCTTCTCCGCTAAATGCTCCAAATGCTGTTTCGGCTGGAAATTTCCTTTCCTGAACTGGCTTCGGTGGGTGACTGCCTCGGCATCTCCAAGCCTTCCTCGCTCCGGCCAGGATCGGGCTGTGCCACCTCCGCAGCCGGTGGGGTCACAGCCCAGGCGGTCAGGATCTGGCTGATGCTGCGGAACGGTGCAGTGGGTGCTTCCTTCTCCCCCTTCCCTTGCTCTAGATGAACCGGAGGCCATGGCAGCAGCTTCTCCAGCCTCTCTTGTTGCTGTTCACCTTGCTGCCTGCAGCAGAGTGAACATATAGCATGGGTGGAGGAAGGAGGAACAACGGAAGGAGGATCTAACCACTTTTAGATGTTAATTTTAGGAAGGAATGAATTACCCTCCTGCAAACCTTGGACTTCAACATCCATCTCTTGGGCATTGAGGTTTGTCTCACCTACGTGCAAGTCTGCACCACAGGCATCAACATCTCAGGTTGGTGTCTCTACTCCGGGAATGGCCAAAGGAGAAGGAGCCAACCTCCCTACCTGGCAGGAACTGGCATTTCATCCCCAAAGTTCAGGCTCTAGCCCGCTCCTTTGCTAGTACACGACCTGGTGTCCCCCCCACATCTGCTTCGCACCCTTCAAAGCACGGACCGAAGCCTTAGAGTGCACTTGCCAACGCAGAACCCTCCCCAACAGCGCACATGTCCTCAGAAAACCAAGCTGGAAAAGCAATTTTTATGTTTCCTTGCTGCTTTCCTTTTATTTGGAACCAATTTTAATCCATCGATGCAGCAGACGCAGAACCTGAAAGCATGCCCGAAGCAGGCTCAGCAACACGCCCCGCCCCCCCCCCCCCCCCCCCCCCCCGACAGCTTGCACTGCACAGACAGACCACAGCAACCCCAAATTTAACAGCCCTGCATCTTTACACTTGGAAAAACATCTCAGCAGTGCCAGGGTGGCCAGGATGCTGCTGGTTCCCTTTGCCGGGACGTCCCCAACCGTCCCAAAGCAGACACTTACCTGTTAGGCAGCAGCACATGGGCTTTGCAGATTCTTGGGTTTTTTTGGTGTGTGTGTGTGTGTGATTTAGTCCACAGGGCTTCTCTCCAGCCACCCCAGGGCTGTTCGAGCTCAGAGTCAGATCACACGGAGGATAGAGGGAAAATATCAGCCCTATTTAAGGAAACATGGAGAGGAATGTGCTGCCTGGTGTCTCTCTGCCAGGGACAGGCTCATTTACATCTCTCTGTGGCTCAGTGTCCTCAAATCAGATTTTTCAATCCAAGATAAAGCTTGGATTGAACACACTTCATCGTTTTCAGCTATAAGATAAAATACCTTTGGCTACCAGAGAAGATGCAGCATCCACCACCATGCAACACGGGGGCTGTCCAAGCACAGCCACCTCCCAGGGGCTCACACCCTGCCTTGGCCATCACCAGGGGAAAAATAAGCACAGTAGTCATCCAATGGCTTTAAATAAAGAGCTGGGCAGCTTTTTCATCTTGTGTCCAGCCTTTTTCATGGGTTACAAGCGGCACAGGAAGACCTTCCTGATTGCATTTTTAATTACAGCAAAAACAGCTTTATAAACTTGTGCTTCAAAGTTGCTGGCAGTGATTTCCAGCACGGAGGAAGGGCAGTTTCTCCTCTATGGTGTTTCCCACATTGATAGTTACTTAGAATAGAGGATTTTTAAAAATTATATTATATATTATTATATATTCTCCCCTCCCCCCATTTCTGTCTGCTCCCAGAAGGAATGGTATTTTGAGCTCCTACAGCAAGTGTGCTTTCTTAGCTAAAATATTACCATCTTGAAGCCCTCAGACACAAACAGTCTGTCCCTCTTCTCCCTCTTCCCCTTGCTTGGCTCTCCTCCTGCCTACCCTACATCCGTGCCACCACAAATATGGGTTGCAAGGTGATAATGAAGGTTTCTGGCCCAATAAACCACAGGAATTAAAACCCAAAACCACAGGGCTGAGACCTCGAGATGCCCTGGCCGTTGCTCATGGGTGGGAGATGACAGCATTCCTCCCCAGTGGGATCCACCTCAACTGTCCCCCATTTTTCGGAGGGTAAGTGGGGCAAGATGCCTGCAAGGAGAGATCATACGGGCTGCAGGCATCATCCAAGAGGGCCAGGAGGGCCTCCACGTTGAACCAGCTGGAAAAAGAAATCAAATTCTCTGGCAAGTCTCAAGTGGTTTATTGTCAGATGGGAACAACGAGTTGGCTGTCCCATGGTGGGGCAAAAGACAAGATTTAAGGCTTTACAGGTGGCTAAGAACAAGCAGGGATTAAAGCGGAATTCACTGGTGCTATTAAAGTGCAGTGAGATGTCGTGAAAGGGGAAGACCATCGCATCCATCCCCTCTAGCAGCTTTAGAGATGTCCCTAATCGCCCACCTTCCAGCACGGCTGGCCCCATGCTGTTCTCAAGCACTGGCTTGACCCTCTCCATGAATCTAGTTTTAGAGCTCCCAGTACCTCACTGGAAGCTTTATGGGCAAAAGGATGCAGAGCTCCATGCTGGTGGGAGCCTCTTTAAACCTTTAATCCGTATGGTCTGGATGTTTGGCACCCCAGTTTTCACCTGAGGGCATGATGCCTGCTTGGTCTTGAATCCAGGCTTCTCTCACTTCTCCCAAAGGCTGAGCTAAACTCATGGACTCTGGCTAATCCAGTTGGAATAAAATCATCTGCCCAGACCAGATTTGAGTCCTGCCAGAGGACCTGGCTGCATCCAGCTCTGGCATAAAGGATTACAGGAGCAATGCCTTGACCAGCAGCACAGTGGCTGGAGCGTTTGGGGAGGAAATCTGTGGAGATGTCGGTGGACAAAGCTGACAGCATTGATCAGGCTCTTGATCAGGCAATGACAGGCATTGACCTTGGAGCTCTGAGGACAGTCACGGAGGGTTCGCCATGTCCTTTCTTTGGCCAAGGGCAAAGGGCCTGGATTCGTATGCAGGTTGGGCGAAGGAGACTTGTTTAATCTCTTCCAAGTGTAGACTTCTTCAACAGTTGGTGAAGAGAGATAGGCATGCAGAAAGCATGAATTGCCTGTCCTATTTTGATGTCTATGTCTGGATGAGATGAGATGCTCACCAGAAGCACTTATTTCTCTCTGCCTACTATAAAAGTGGCTCAAATCGTTGAACTCTACACACCAATCACCAACTGATGAGAAGAAAACGCTGGTGGGAGCCTGCACTCCCACTCAGGTGACGCAGGCAGTTTGAACAGTGACCTGCCCTGGTGCCCACCTCTTTTCATCAACCAAAGGAGAAGCCTACATCTCTCTGCAGGTCATTTGATGTTCCTCTATGCTGGAACTGCAACTACGAGCTAGGCAGACCTTCTGCCACTGTATGTTGAGGACATGCAGGATGGACTGCCTTTCCTTTGCACGATGACGGTTGCAGCACTCGATTGGGAATAGGGGAGAATGAGGTTTGACGCTGCTCTTCCCAAGAGCATTTCTATCCTGGTCTCTATCCTGCTGCTCTTAACCACCTGGCTGTTGGTGTCTGGATGGAGTAAGGTGCTTCCACCACTCCTCCTGCCCTTCAAGCCACCTGCTCACTGCTGACGCTAAGCTCTCTGCACAAGGAGGAACGCAAGGGTCATCGGACCAGAGAGATTGAGCCCAACTCCACCCAGAACCACGGCCGGATCCGCTCCCCAGCGAAGGAAGCTGGAGGAAAAGTGAAGATCGGTATTTTGTTCTCAACGTCAAAAAACGCCACCTCCCCCCATTCGTAGTCTAGAGAGATCCGGATCTTTTTGGGGACCCGTGGCAGGTTAAGGGGGGTTGGAGGGGAGGTGAGGGCACGGTTCTTAAATCCCCATTGCTGCACCGCCCAGATCCCTTCCTCAGGATTAAAGCTGACGGGTGCCTTCCTCTGCAGAGACTCTTTGCTGACCCCGACGGCGCAGTACTGTCCGTCGGCTACATCCACCACCCAGTAGTGTCTCCCGGAGGTGAAGGCTTCGCAACCCAGCACGCAAGGATCGGCGTCAAACCGCTCAGGGCTGTCGGGAGACTCCTGCAGCATGTATTCCCATCTCACGCTCTTCTGGTCCTTGGAGAGGATGAGGCGAGGGTGGGCTGTCTCCGGGTCCAGCGTCACGTTTGCTGTGGAAGAAGGAGGAGAGGGTGAGAAAAAGAGACTCAAAAAACTTATTTAGCATGCCCTTTGCCTGGTGACTGGTGTCTTCTTGGAAATCTAAGAGGGTGTTTTGTCTTTCCATAGTTCAAGGCTCGATAACTTGATGTGCAGCTTTCCCTACACATATACGTGACACCAGTCAGCAAGCCAGAGTACCAAATCACTTACCCATTTTTTTCTTCCTCTTTCTCTAAATTACTTACCCATTTTTTCCTCTTTCCCTAAAAAGGCACAATAAAAAATTAGTTATTAATGACATTGTAAACTTAAATCCAAAAGCAAAAGGGGTATTTGTAGAAGGGAGAAAAATGCACTTACTGTGCTCTGCAATGCATTTTCCTTAAAAGAAAAAAAATATTAAAAAGTCATTTCAATGAGGGATTTTTATTCCAAAGATGCCTCCAGTTCATGCCAATTTTTTATTTCCTTCCTTCCCCCTTCAAAGTGTTTTTTTCTTCCTAGCATGAGATTAAACTGTTATGAAATAAGACCTCATTGAGACTTGTGTCTGTAATGTGACTTGTCATTTAGATTAAATCTCAGAAAAAAAAAATACGGATGGTTTAAACTAACAGGTAGAAGTCACCGCACAGAAAAAAAAAGCTGTAATTGGTCATACCAGGAATTTCTGCTACATTTAGAGCACAAGCTACACCGCTTGTATAGTTTGCAGAGGGAGGAAGGTGCATGGGTGCTCTGGAAAGTCATGACCAATATTTTCACCTTTTGCAGGTGATCTCTGTGACGCTGAAGTCCACAGAAGTTAAAAGAGAAAAATCTCACAGCCCAGCTATTCCAAAATGCCCCCAAAACCTCACACATGCTTTATTGCTCCAGAAGGCGAGGAAAAGGACACTCACGCATTTTTGCTTTGTATTCCTCTGAAAAGAGAAACGATAGAAATTATTATTGCACATTTCTCTTCCTTTTTGTGTTACGACTTTCTATGACTTTCTTAGCTCCCACAGCAAAAATATATTTCTGTGCCTAAGGGATTATTATTGTTTGCATTGATTATATAGTTATATGTTATTAATATTGTTATAATAATATATTAATATATTATTACATAGTAGAATAATTAGATATAATATATAATGTAAAAAATATAATATATTATATAATGCATGCATCTTTCTACTTTATCCTCATTAGCCCAGGTTTCTGTAAAATTCCCCAAAGTAGCTCAGAAAAAAGCATAAGCAATAAAAAAAAAAAAAAATTAGGAGACAAACACAGGCTTGTGTATCTTTCTTTCCTGCAAACGAAGTGGCTTACCAAGCTCTGCACTGAGTTCATCTGAAAAGACAGAAAAAAAGAAAGGATTTCCATTACAATTCACACTGAGGTGATCACACGGATCTTAAAAACACACTAAGTTCATGTCTTGGTAAGAAGTCTGATACTCACCAATTTTTCTATCACGTTTTTCTAAATAAAGGAAAACAAGAAAAAAATAAAAATCAGAAGTTGTTATAACCTATATTTTTCCTTCCTATAAAAGATAAAAGCAAAATACAGTCCATAGACTGTGTATTTGTTTTGTTGGAAGGCAGAGAAAAACACTTACCAATTTCTGCAGACAGTTTGTCTTAAAAAAGAAAAAAAAATACTGATTTTCATTATTATCATTATTATAATTAAAATAAAAGTCACGATCCCATGCACTGAGTTCTGTGGGATTCAGGAAGGAGGTGGACACATACCAATTTTGGTATCACGTTCTCCTAAAGAAGGAAAAATAGAAAGGAAAGGGGAAAAAAAAGTTATTCCTAAGTACTACCCCTTCTGTGTGTGTGTTCATCATCTAGAGATAAATCTGCTATTTTTCCATTCCATATAGAAAATTAGAATTGTAATTCACATTTTGCCTCAGATTTTATATAGATTAAGCCATCCCTTAATTGACTTTCCTAATCTTAAAGCAAAGGTCATGACTTGCTCCTACCAAAACCCAAACTAAACAGAAACAAAATATTTGCACAAATGTGATTTTTTTAAAAGGACTTACCCAGCTCTGTAGTGAGTTCATCTAGAAACAGCAAAAGGAAAACGGGTTTTAATTATGAATATTTTCTTCCCTACAGATACACACTAAGTGGTTCGCTGGGGGAGTCTACATTTCTCTTCAAGAACACATTTCCGGATTTTTAATTTTAATTGCTCTCAGTGGAGTTAAGCACCACTGAATCGAAGAAAGCCCTCGGCAACAGAAAACCGACCCAAAATAACTCCTTATTATCCAAAATGTAACACAGAAGGGCATTTGGGCGGCCCAGGGAGAACGGAGAGAAGCAATAAGTAACATCCAAGGATGTAAAGTTTTTGAACAGCCCTTTTATCTCATATTAAAGGAAAAGACCTCTGTTTCAGAGCAATATTTACACCCCCACATGCTTTCCCATCCTATTAAAGGCAGAGAGAACAACACTTACTGATCCGTGCAGTCCGTTCAGCTGAAAAAAGGAAAAAAACAGAAGAAAACCCAAATCTTAGAAGTGTCCTACCTAATTTTTTTGAGGTTTTGCATCACCTACAAATTGCAACTCGACAATTTCCCTGCAATGCTGTACTGTTGATTAGTGTTGTTACTATTATTATTTTTTACTTTGCCCATGATTTCTTTTTTCTAAACTGAGATAAAAAAGAAAACACAAAACTCAAAACAATGTAAGAGAGTAACAGGGAGGAAAAAATAAGAGAGAAAGGCAAGAGAAATGACTTACCAAGCTCTTCAGTGATTTCCTCTTAAAGGAAAGAAATAAATGAAATAATTAGGATTTCTTTGCTCAATTGGTACCTTGGGAGGGCTGAAAGAATACAAGATCTCGAAAGAAATCTCATGAACTCCCCTAATATTCAGACAACAGTGAGGGAATTTGGTATTTAGGGGTGGAAAAGCAGCTCCCTCAGCTATTCTGGGAATTGGGATAACACAGCCTGCATCCCTCTGCTCTGAACCCATCCAGAGCGCCCAAATATGCCCAAAAGGACCTGGGAAATGACAAGAAGACCCACCTATTTTTTTATCACGTTCCCCTAAAAACAAGGAAGAAAAACAAGATTAAATATAATTTAAAAGTATCTGTTGATGTTATATCAGAGGCAGGACTTTTCCCAAACACCTTTATTTGTTAGTAATTTATTATATGAAATTCCATTTCCTGTTGGTTCTCATTTCCCTCTATCTAAGCCTCTATTTCTTGTTATGTTAGACTTAATATCTGGGCAACAAAGAAAACTCAGAAAGCTTTAGAAAAGCTTTTGTTAAAGGTTAAAAAAAAAAATTTAAAAAAATCACATACCAAGCTCTTCCGTGACTTCATCTTAAGAGAGAGAAAACCATGGATTTCCATTAGAATCTGTTTATTCCCCAGATATTTTCTCCTCCTCTACTATTATCTATTCTGTCCACTATTTGAAGAACCAGAGTTCCTCCACTTTTGCAGTTATCACATTAAGTTGTGGAGAAATGTAAAAAGCTGCTTTTGCTCATGATGTAAAATTCAGTTTCTTTTTAAAATTTTCAGTATTATACTTTGCTGACGTCCGCTTCATCCATTTGTTGTGATAACAGACCACAAAGCTTCTGACCAAACTCAAATTCAACAGAAAAGGTGAAAATAAATGTTGAGTATTTGGTGTTGGTGAAGGAAGGAAACTACTTACCAAGTTCTTCGGTGAGTTTGTCTTAAAAGAGGAAAACCAGAAAATTTTTATCACATACTTAAGGAGGCTTCCTTCAAAGCAAAATGTTTTTCTGCCTTGGCAGGATGGAAAATTATGCTTACCCCTTTCTGTATCACTCTCCTCTGGGAACAAAAGAAAAAAAAGAGAGGGGAGAAAAAAAAATCAGAATACTTATTAGCCTCTATCATTTTAGCGGCATCCCTGTTCCAGATATTATTCGCATTCATTATTATGATTTGGAATGAGCTTGCAACTTATATTAAACACACACCGTATTTTTTTTTAAAGAAAAAAAATAATCCAGCCACGTCAACCTAACATGCACATAACAAGATTTATATCACAAAACTTGACCCATCCCCTTTTTGTCAAATTAAAAGGAAAACAAAGATTTACCAAGCTCCTCAGAAGACTCATCTGCAAAAGGAATGAGAAGAATGAATTTGGCATCACCAGCCCTAAATATGCCCAAGCATATCATCCAAGTGTTTTATGTCCTACCACTTTGAAGGCATTTAAAAAAAAAAATCATGACTCCCATAGATTTTGTTTCAGTCCCATAATTAAATTACATTTTAGTCTGGAAATTAACACATATATCACACGCTGTCGTGGTTTAACCCCAGCCAGCAACTAAGTACCACGCAGCCGCTCACTCACTTCCCCCCCATCCAGTGGGATGGGGGAGAAAATCGGGAAAAAGAAGTAAAACTTGTGGGTTGAGATAAGAATGGTTTAATAGAACAGAAAAGAAGAAACTAATAATGATAATGATAACACTAATAAAATGACAACAGTAGTAATAAAAGGATTGGAATGTACAAATGATGCGCAGGGCAATCGCTCACCACCCACCGACCGACACCCCACCAGTCCCCGAGTGGCGATCCCCCCCCCACTCCCCAGTTCCTAAACTAGACGGGACGTCCCATGGTATGGAATATTCCTTTGGCCAGTTTGGGTCAGGTGCCCTGGTTGTGTCCTGTGCCAATTTCTTGTGCCCTGGCTGGGCATGAGAAGCTGAAAAATCCTTGACTACAGTCTAAACACTACTGAGCAACAACTGAAAACATCAGTGTGTTATCAACATTCTTTGCATACTGAACTCAAAACATACCACTGTACCAGCTACTGGGAAGACAGTTAACTCTATCCCAGCTGAAACCAGGACACACACACACACACACTTTTTTAAAAAAATATATACACACACAAACACAGTAAAGTAAATAATATATTATAAATATTAATATATTATAAAATACATAATTACAAACACTCTTGAACTTTCTCAATTTCTTAGAACAGCAGGAAAATATCACTTACCAGCTTTCCGATCCTTTAATTCCTCTAACAAAAAGAAAAGAGAAAAAGAAAAAGGTGAAACACAGATTTTTCTTTTTGTACCGCAGATTTTTGTATTGGGATACAAGCTCATTTCTATTCCATTACTATTTTTTTGTGTGTGTGTTACTGTTATATGTTACTATTTTATTTTTAAAAGTCACCTGCAGTAGCCCTTTCACCATCTGCTTCTACAGTTATCTCGAAAACTATATACAACCAGCCAACCCGAATTATAAGAAAAAGCAACAAAACCCACCAAAAAAAATCCCAAATCAGTTTCGTAAAAGGAATAAAAATGCCTTACCAAGCTCTTCTGTTAATTTTCCTTAAAAAGGAGAAAATAAAATTTGTTCTCATCAGTGTTTTTCCTTCCCATGGATATGAGAGGGTCTTGACAGGGGAACTCAAGGTAACCAAATCCTCTAACGTGGCCAGATACTGTCATGACTCTTAATTCACCTTTTTTTTTTTTTTTTTTTTTTTTTTTACTTAATTCAGTTAATTTATGGTATTTTGACCAAAATACTAAGCCAAAACAGTAGCAGCAACATCATCCTGCTCGTGACCCCCAAGCATTGCATTTCTCAGAGAGGAAGAATGACACTTACTAATGACAGCATTCTGTTTTCCTACAAAGGAAACAAAAAAAAAGGAATAGAAATGAATAAAACCCTCTTTTTCTCCAATTTTAGATTTTTACTACATATGAGCTCTGCAGAAGAGAGCCACCCAGCTTAGCAAAAAAAGCACTGGTTACGCACATGCAACTATGGATAGTTCTCTTTTTATTTCTGCATCGAGGACACTTGCAGGGCAAGACTCCAAAATTTTGTGCGTATTGCTCCATGGAAGGGCAAGAAAAAAATCTGTGTGATAAAATCTTGTAAATAAAAAATGAACAGAAACTCTTCCAATAATTTAGGACAGAGAATCAGATCTCCAGGACATTTTCCTCTAAGACCTGATATATTTCATGGAGCATTTTCTCCAAATACATATATATTTTTGAACTAATAATTAAATCAAACATATTTCTTTGGTGAAAGTGAGCACCAGCACAACTCATTTTAGGGGATCCCGCTTCCCACAGAGAATTCACTTCTCCGAGACGCACAAATAGACTTACGAACTTCCGAATCCCGGTCCTCTGCAAACAGAAATAGAAATTATTACCATTTTTTCTGAGGGACTTTGCTAAAGCACCTCTCTCAAAGCCTTGACTCCAGCAATCTTGTATTTCCTAGCTGTTACTTTTTCCAAATTATATTTTGATAAATTATAGCTGCCTTTGGCGTAGCAGTACTTCTGCTAAAAGAGGTGAAAAAAAGCCATCGGTGCAACCAAATAACCCGGCAGCACCTGCACCGTCCGTACACTGAATTTGCTGATGGGGTTGGGAAGGAAATGCACTTACCCAGCAGCTCAGTAAGGCGCCCTTAAAGCAGAGAAAGACTTATGAGTTCAAAGCAAAACTTTGTAACACCAGAATTATATATATTATACAATTTATAATTATAAATATATAATATAAAATTACTATTATTGTTATTCTCATGTCTATAACATAAATGATATATATTTATAATACATAAATATATTATAAAATATAAATGTAAATATAATAAATATACATAAGAAAGATCTTGGACATGCTGGGGTTGTTCCCCGGCTGAGCCTGAAGCCAATTTGACAGTGGCAGAATTTGGGGTCCCATGCATAGCCCCGACCCCATCCCACAACTAGGGCATTGGAAAACCATAACTTTTATTTCACTCCGCCCCCCTTTCCATTCACTTTTACTCTTTAGCAAGGAACTGAAATAGCTTGGACCATTCAAGCCCCAAATTCTTGTTTTTCTCACTCCCATATACGGCTTTCTCAGGGAAATTCTGCAGAGAAAACCCTTTTCTATTCTGTATACTGGATTTTAAATCAACTGCTTCTTCAGCATTTGGGTTAAGCAAGAGCCCCCCACAAACCACAAAGCATGGAAAATGACACTCACTTATCTCCACTTCATTCTCCCCTAAAAGAGAGGGGGAAAAAAAAAAGGGGGAATAAATAACAAGGAATCGCTGCTTTTTTCTTCACATTGTATCCCTACATTATCAGTGCAGCTTTTTGGGTCTTTAAATGATTTTATTCTTTTTACTACCATCACTGCCTGCTGCTTAAAAATGCATCAAGCCTTGGCTAAATGAATACCTGCAGGTGAAAAACAGGCTCAAGCAACCCTGCAAATCCAAATGTGATGCAATAAGCATCCCAATGGGTTTTTACAGGAGGAAAGAAAATGCCTGATCTGGGAAAAAAAGCAAGTATTGATTGTCACTCGGGTTTTTCTGCTCTGCGGGTTTGGTTGTTGCTGTCTGCAGCCAGTATTTTATATTTATTCCCTTCCTCCTGGGCAGTTATGAGCTTGTGTTGCCTATGAGCTCATCCACAAAAATAGGAAATGAGCTGCAAGGATAACATTGAGCCCAGCCACGTGGCTCGCAAAGCAGGGCGATACTTACTGATTTTCTCGTCCCGTTCCTCTAAAAATGATAAAGAAATAAAAATAAATTAGTGCGTAGTTGTGTTCTACAAGTGTTGAAGTCAAGTTCTGCCAAGGGTTTATTCTGAAGCTGTTTTTCTATCTATAATGTTGCTCGGAAATTGTATTTTATGGAATATCTATCATATAATCTCTCATATAATAATATATATTATGGAATATAGTTATCTAAGCTTGTGCATACATACTGCTAAACTTGATTAAAATAGAAATTATCCCCTTAAAAACTTCAGATATGCAAAAAAAAAAAAAATCCATTTTGAGCAAAACAGTGAAATTCCTTACCAAGTTCTGCTGCATGTTGCCCTTAAAAAAGAGAAAAAAACAAAACAAAACAGGAATTTCATGACATTCCTCTCTTATTGATGACATAATAGATGACAAAATTCTCAGGGTTAATTCTCACAATTACAAAAAGGCACTTACGAAGTTTTCTATTGCAGTCCCCTAAAAATAAACAGAAATAAATGATTATTACATCATTCGGTGCCTATCTTCACGTATAATTTCCACCAAAATCAAGATTAACGGGAAAATGGCTTACCGACGTCTGCAGTAAGTTCACCTGAAAAAAGAGGGAAAAACCATAAAAGTTAGTTTTAAGGCAAGGCTTTTTTATTTTCCTGTAAATACACAGGCAACGGATGGTCTGATTTACTCCTGAGAAATTCATCCAGAGATTTGCTGGGCAGGGGAACAGAAAACTTACCTATTTTTGTGTGCTGCTCTCCTAAAAATGAATGAAAAAAAAACCCAGTCGTGTGTTATTTCTCGTGGTTCTGCCGTTCACACGTTACATCTATAATAATTTGGAATACAAGATGATTTCTGCTCTAGCCCATGTTATTCCCATTTCTAATTATTTTGGGATTTAACACTTCTCTACTTCTGCCTTTAAGATGCTGTTTTTCTCCAGGTGGTTGAAACACAGGGAAAACAGGCAGAAATAAGTTTGGGGTTTGTTTTTATAATTGTATTTTAAAAATACAATTTAATATTTTGCTTGCCATGTATTAGTTATTAAAAATTTAATAATTTTTTTAAAACCTAATAAAAAATGCAAAAGGAAGGAAATGGACTTACCAAGCTCCACCGTAAATATCCCTTAAAACAGAAAATAACATTAGTTCCTGTTAGATTTTCCAAACGCCACAACACGAGTCAAACCTGCACCTCTCCAGCCCATCTCGGCTTCTCCCACGGGAATTTGCCCCGCATTATATTTTCATTTTTCCCCCTGAACTTTGGATTCAGGCTCCCCCAGCCCTTGAAACCCAAGAGATCATTTCTTCTCAAGTCCCAGATTTAGTTTAAGAAATTCCCACATCCCTTCATTGCCGAAACACCAACCAAACCATCCTGAGGTGTACGAGGAAATGTCACTTACTAATTGTTGCATCACATTTTGCTACAAAAAACCAAAGAAAATAAAGAAAAATAGATAACGATCAGTTTTCAGTGCCTCTGGCTGCCCTTTCCCACTTTTTCCCCATAGTACAGGAAAGAAAATTACTTACTAAGTTCTGCAGTGAGTTTCCCTAAAAAGAGAGAAATAACAAGTTTATTTTAAATAGATGTTTCTCTCTCCTCTCTGGATACAGTGTAAATAATTCTCAGGTTTAAATTCACATAGTGTTTTAGAAAATAATATAATGTATGGTGTAATAGTATAAATTATGTATAGCCTGGTAGTATAAAATAAAATAAAAAATAGAATAGTGAGTATAATATATTGTATTATAACAGTAAATATAATATAATATATTATAATAGTGAATATAATATCATATAATAGTGAGGAAAACCACCAATTCTGGCCATACATCCATTTAGGAGTGATGTAAGGTGTTGAATTCAGAAATGCAGGAAAAATGAGAAAACCGGTGCTGAGGAGGAGAGACCCTTTTGGAAACACGCCGGCCCAGTGAGGATGATCCCCCTTTAGACCGAGATTTTACATGTCAGGAGGATAATGTCACTTACGAAGCCTCGAGTCTCGGTCCCCTGAAAGAAAAAGAAATTAAAAATAAAAGCCAGCATTTTTTTGGTTGTTTTTTTTACACTGCCTTCTTCCCCCAGGACAACAGGTCCTGAAGCCAAAGCTCAAAGACTGTCTGCTGCAAAACTGATTTTGCTCAGTTTTCTGATTATATTTTATTAAAGAACCCCTCCAAAACCGCACACTGAGTTCACATTTTTGTAAGGAACAACAGAAAAGCCCGACTCAGCCTGGATAGAAAGTGGCCGCTTCCAGCTGAGGTTGTCCACAGGCAATGTGGTCTCGCCTCGGCACGAGCCCCAGGGAGGACCAGGAGGTTGGACCAAGGACTCCAAAGGTTCCCCCAATGTCACTGCATAAAATCATGCAAAGATTTAAGGAAAACAACCCTCACAGGAGGTTCTGTAAAAAAATCAGACTTACCAAGCAGTGCGGTGAGTCTGCCTTTGAAATAAGAGGGGGGAAAAAAAAAAAAAAATCGGTATTAGTTCAAGTAAAGCAACAAAAATTGACCCTAGAAAAGAGGTTTCTAAGCCTCAAACCATTGGGTTGGTTTTGAAAAGAAAGAAAAGGACTTACGTATTTCTGCTGCGAGCTTGGCTGCAAAGAGAAAAAATAATATTTGTGCTCATTTGGGTGTTTTTTCTCTGCGGGAAATGCAGAAGCCCGGGCTGAAACTTGGGGAAAACATTTTCTTATTTGCCGCTTTTCAAGGACAGGGCATCAGAGAGGCTCCCCCTCCCCCAAAACAAAGGGGGTTTACCCCAAAATCACAATGAAGAATGACACTTACTAATTTTTCTATCACGTTCCTCTAGAAGGGAAAAGAGTGGAAAAATTATTATTAAATATTTCCTTTTTCTCTGTGTATGGCTCTATAGCATCCCTAGAGCGCTCAGATCAGTAACACTGCTTCTTTCCCCATAAGACTGCCTTGATACTGATGATTATACTTTGAAATTATGCTTTGTTGTGAATGTAACTCAATCCACAAAAAAAAACCTTTAAGGTTTTCAGCAGGAAACTCCCTCTCCACTCCCATTTTCAAAGACAAAACGGCAGGCATGTGCGCTCCTCAGCATTCATTGAAAGAGGAATTGCACTTACTGATTTTTGCATCACATTCACCTAAAAGACAAGAAATAATCAATAAATGCAGAGAAACGCAAAGCAACTCCTCCTGCACCCATCCCCTCCCGCAGTGCTCTGTCTTCACACCACAAAACTCCAACCTGATGGAAATTCTATTCCACAGACACCTTCCCCTACAATATTTTAAAAATAAGGTTTATTAAGGACAAAATCACCCTATAAGCCACCCCATCCTAAAGCAGATGAAAACACAAAATCCTCCATTTTTTAAAAAAAGTTTTATACCCAGCGCTTTTGCGTAATTAAGGATAATTTTCATTTGAAGGAAATAAAACTTACCCAGGTCTGATGTGAGCTTGCCTTAAACCAAAAGAAATAAATGAATATTAGTTTTAAATCAACCTTTATTTCTCTATGAACACAACCTGGCTGATAACGTGGCTTGCGCCGCCTTTTACTTTCCCCAGGGTCAAGTTATATTATAACGGCACCATGTTGATGCTAACGAGACCAACAAGCTGGTAATTAAGAACAGGGAAGGGATTGCAGACAACAGCTTTATATTACGGGTAAAGAATCGGTCCCTGTATCTTTGGCACTGATGGGAATAAGGGAAATGGGTCTGCCTTTATACTTTAGATTAGAGAAGTGACATGTAGCCAAAAAAGCCCAAATTCTGCAGCTTGGTGCAAATCCCCCACATATTCAAAAAATAATTTAATAACCAGATCCAAAACACACAGATGCCCTCAGGGCAATCTGGCATTGCCTGCGGCTTTTACTTTGACCAGAAAAGAAAAATTATACTTACTGATTTTTCTATCACGTTCCTCTAAAAGAAAAAATAAAGAGGAAATAGCAATGGTCAGTAAGTGCTCGCCAGCTCTCCCTTATGCTTGTGAGCCTCACATCATCCTCCGCCTCCAAATTTTGGGTTTACTGGTGATTATAATTTGAAATTATGGGTTTTTTTAATTAATTTACTTTACTTCTAGCCCAGATTGGACATATGTGGGGTTATGGGGGGTGGGGGTGGGGAATAACCACCTCTTTCCCCTAAAAACCTGCAGTGAAATAAAGACAAAAAGGAAGGAAACCACTTACCAAGCTCCGCAGTCAGACTGTCTAAAAAAAAAAAAAAAGAAGAAGAAGAAGAAGAGAAAAAGAAATACCGGTTTTCTGAAGGACCTCCAGGGATCCAGGGATGCACCATACCCTCTCTGGTCCTTCTTTTGCTCAGAAAATAAAATTATTCTGCAGCTAATGCTCAAAGTCTCTCCCCCTCTTTGCAACATCTACCATGAAAGATGGGACAATGGGAACTGGAAAAGGCATTTTTACAAAACCCAAGTATCTGGTGAGAGGGATTAAGTCTTGCACTTTGCACGTGCTGGATCTCAACATCCCCAAATCGCCCAAGGCTCTGTCCGATGTCACAGGGCTTCACAGCAGCTATGTTCATCCATGTCTTTGGCTCAGAAATTCCCTATTATTCTAAATAATATATTCTAAATATTATTCTAAATTCTATATTATTGCCTTCCTAGCTAGAGCAACCTGCAAGCCCCGTTTTCTGTACTGTTGACTTTTTTGTAATATTAGTTCTTGTTAAAAATGTAAATACCTCCTGCTTTTTTAACAACAGGTAAGAGAAAAGGAATAAACCCCAGGTAAATCAGCTAAAACACGATTCAAAGCTATACAGAAATGTATCAGATGGGAGCTAAATTGTGACTTACCAATTTCTGCTGTAAGTTCACCTTAAAACAGAGAAATAAATTGGGATGCATGTTAAAGGACTGCTTGAATCTGTTCTTGGGCTGACCTTGAGCTCGTCAGTTACAGATTTGGCATTCAAATAACAATGTAGGGTCAAGGGCAGACCCCCAGTGCAGATGGGACTGTGGATGTACGTGGCATCCTGGGTATTCATGCAGGGTTCATTAAACAAAAAATCTCCTTAGCATAATCAATAGGACCAAGATAAGAAAGTGATACTTACCTATTTCTGCATTTTGTGTGTGTCCCCCCAAAACGGAGAGAGAAAAGGGAAATGGCTTTAAGTTATTTTTCATCGCTTCCATATATTTATTTTGTTCTTAGTATTAGAGACACAAAACAATCCCTATCTAGACTTATTCTATTTAGTACAGGCATTTCCAATAAGATTTATTTTTTTAAGACCTTTCCATTTCTGTACTTTTTGAAGCTGAAATGAACAAATATGCACAAAATGCATATAGCAATCCTGCCCAAAGTATTTCTTTGCAGAAGGAATACAACTCGCCAGGCATCACAGTAGAAATTCCCAAATACAGAGAAAAGTATTTCTTTCAAAAACAAAGGGAAAAAAAAGGTATGTATTCTAAAAATATGTATTGTAAAAAATATTTCATTCCAAAGATGCGTGACTGAGGTGGTTTGGTTTTGAGGGGCATTATTATTCATAAGAACTTTTAAATGGAAGAAGGACACTTACCATTTTCTGTGTCACATTCCTCTAAAAATAATAGAGAAATAAATACAGGTTAGTCCTAAGAGCTCTCTGCCTCCGACATGCTTCTACGAGCAAGCAAGAGCCCAAAGAAGAGATTAGGGAATGCCGCTGGACTGCAGAGAGACAGCATGTCTCCTCCAAAGTGAGATGCCTAGCGTAACAGGGATAGCTTATACTGCACCCATGGTTTGGGTCCCTTCTCCTTCAGTTGTGTGTCTTGACT
Organism: Astur gentilis; assembly: GCF_929443795.1. Classification (NCBI taxonomy): domain Eukaryota; kingdom Metazoa; phylum Chordata; class Aves; order Accipitriformes; family Accipitridae; genus Astur; species Astur gentilis. The sequence continues at coordinate 1,646,729 of NC_064915.1, read as the reverse complement.
ATATCTGGGTATAAATTTAAGATCTGGAGGATCAATTCTGCTTTCATGAGCCCATCCTCTATACAAAGGAACTTTTTCCACCTTCAATAGCAGCAAAAAATTACCCCACCCCAAACCCAACAATCCCCAAAACCACACTCACCAAGTTCTGTGTCGCTTTCTTCTAAATGAAATAAAGAGAAATTTATATAGACACGTTGGTCATTGCTAATGCTACAGCTGCAGAAACATGCACATTCAAACCCAGGCATGTGTAAGGAAGGTGAATGACTTACCAAACTCTTCTGTTAACTTCCCTTAAAATAAAGTAATATTAGTACAAGCCTTCAGCACCAAGGTTTTACCATCAGGGGGAGGGAGGGAAGAAGAAAAAAAAACCCCCAAAACCCCCAGACACTTACTGATTTTTGCATCCCATTCTTCTGAAAGAGAGACAGAGAGAGAATTTAGCCTCCAGTGGGTCCTTCTGTGGTTTTTTGGTTTGCACTAGAGGAGTTGTCTTAAAAAAATGATTACGTACTTTTTTTTTTTCCTTATTGACCATAATGTTCCCCAAATTACACTAGTTATGAGTTTATCTAATGTAGTCTAGAATATGTGACATTATAAATAAGCCACACACCCAGCCAAGAAAGGTCATAGGAGATGTATATTAATGAGACTTGTGTTGATAGAAGAAGGAAAAATCACTTACCAAGATCTGCACTCCTTTTCCCTTAAAAAGAAGAAATAAAGGGGGGGGGGGGGAGTAAATATTTTTTGCAGTGGGTACAACCAGAGTGGCTGTCTAGCCCAGCTGCATCCCTCTGGAGTTAAACATTAATATTACTTTCTTGAACAAGCACAACTCATCAGTGGCCAAGAAAAGCATCAAACTAGAAAAGCTGGCTTAGGGAAATATCAAAAAAGCAGCCCAAAAGCCAGCAGAGCAAGGACTGAACATCCTCAGGCATGGCAAAGCTGGTTTTTTGGGTGCCAAAGGAACTGGGACTTGGCATGCGCTTTGTTAATAAATATGTTTTCACACACCTGACTCCATCGTCACGTTTGCTTCCTAAATAGAACCACCTCCAAGAGCTTTGTCAACCTGGTGGGATGAGAGGGAACATTATTAAAACATCATGTCCAGGGAAAACCCAGACCTTTACAGCAACACGATGCAGAGGAAATCATGTTTTCTGGGAAAATGTGCTGGTGCCTGGAATATTTTTGCCCATGTGAGTAAACACAGTAAGGGTGAAAACCATGGAATCACAGAGACTTTTCCCCAGTTATTGGACTTCATTATTTGAGATGTTTTCTGGTCTACATCTGGATGAATGGTGGGGAAGAGGAATCTACTATTGTGATGAATGTCCATCAACATCTGTCACCCCACTAACCACAGAAGGGGTCCAAGGCAAATAGCTCAGTCTTAAAACATCTAATTTTAGTTGTCTAAAGGAGCATGAGCTTAATTTCCCTTCTATGTCTCAAATTATTCAACAACAACATTTATCAATGCTATTGCCACCATGAGCAGCAGCCCCCTATGTGGAGGATGTGGTGCTACCACTTCTTTTGGCAAAAAAGCAGCGCTTGTTTTAAACTGAATATTATGCTAAGACCTTCCCTCCTCTGCTGTGTTACTGCTCTGTTTCTCATCACTGCGTATGTGGTGATTTCTAGTCCAGGCTAATGTTTTGAATTGATTCTTCTTATTAATAAAAAACAAAAAGGCTTAGATTGCCATGGCAGATGGTGTAGGCTGGTGAAGGGGTGCAGATTCTGTGGCCTTTGCTTGCTCCTTATCAATACACCAAAGAGGGCAGAGTTCATGACAGAATTTTTCTTCCTAAATCACTCAGACTGGACAGGGGAATCATCATAATTTCACTTTTGTGTTCATAATCCTGCCAATGTCCTGAACACAACAAGCCTTCCTGAAGGAGCTGAGCTGCAGCTGTGGAAAGGTAAAAAGGACCAGTCTGAAACCAGGGTGAGAAAAGGCATCGGATCATATTGGAAAGGAAATTACTGAATGTTTCTCCTGTGCTATATTAACAACTCTCATAAACTGTAGGTGCTATTAGGAGCTAAGTTAGATAAACACTGCTATAAGGACCTAAGTTTATAGAGAAACTGATAAACAGAGCAAGGAGAGTGGCACCAATTATTTCTGTATGATATTTTCCTAAAAGGAAAAAATAAATTAATATGATTCATTCTTTTAATCGTTTTCCTGTTTTCAGTATCATCAGATCCATGTACAGGAATGAAAGATCATTTTGTTCTAGGCTTCTTCCAGCTATCACAAACATATCGCATTTCTTCTGCTTTCTAAATGCATCTCCCAGCCTTTCGCAAAAGAGCCTGTGCAGCCAGACTGGCATCCAGGAATAGGATACCCAAAAATTATGCTTTCCCTGCCTCTCTGGTGCTTGTGGAAAGAAAAAAAACAAAACAAAACAAAAACAAAAACAACTTACCAAGACCTGCAGTTGATTTTCTGTAATGCTGAAGTTGGCCTAAGTGGGCTTGTTTTGCTCCCAGGGCACACGGGCTGTGATGGTTGTGTACGTGGGGGGTTATCCGTGCTAGAGATTTTGGCAGGTCCTGGGACTGCAGTGCTCTGGGAAGCAGGTACCCAGACTCGCTGGAGGCTTTGTGCGTCTGCACTGAGCGGGGGAGCCGTCACGGGCATGACAGCTGTGCTGGCAGCAGGGAAGGGACCTTCCCACCGCCTAATTTTAGCCGGTTTAAATGCCGAGGTGGAAGGGGGGGCTGGTGGATCCCTATATAGTCATCACAGGAACAGGATCCTCCAGAGGAGGAATAGAAACAGAGGTCTGACCTGGTGACATCAGGCCACCCTCCGGAGGTGCCAGCATCTCCCACGGGTTTAGAGGACACAGTAGCTGGGTCTGTGAGCGAGGACCTGCGGGCTCAGCATCTATAGATAGTGGTGTGGATGGCACCGAGCATTTTGGACGTGTGGTGATCCCAAGGAACTCCTGTTTGTGCAGAAATCTTCCCTCTCCAAAAAGGGACAGCATCGATTTCTGGTTTGCATTGTCCTAAGATAGAAACATGAAATAAGCTTGTGCTTTTCTCCTTCCTGTCTGTTGCTGCTGCTCACCAGGACCAAGTGAGAGTGAATCTCCTCCTGTGGCCAGGTTTTCTCATCGCTTTGGGTTATTAAAAAAAAACCAAACCAGCCAGCTCATGAAACGCATCTAGCTTAGCCTCTCCCCATATATCTCAGCTTGCTTCAAAGAAACCCAGGTCTTCCGCTTCCCCCACAGTGATGAGACACAGATTTGAAAGTGAAATTTTTTTCTTTTGCTGAAAGGAATTTTTTTTTTTTTTTACAGAGCTCTGCAACAAGTTTTCCTTAAACCAGACAAATAAACATCAAAATGCAGACCACTCCCATAGCTATATCCCTAGAAGACTCATTTTCACCAGTTAACTCTGCCTTAAAGCAGCATGAAGTTAATGAAAGACATCTAAAATTGTTGACCTCTCCCTGAATTAGTCATCTGGCACTTTCTTTAATAGTCAACAGAGAGCAAATAGTTTTTGACAGTGCTGTTCACCTGATCTGTCTCGGATGTCTCTGAGTCAGTTGCCTAAATGCTCAATACAGTTAACAAAGACAAATGAGACATTTCTAGGGCATTATGACCCAGAGTGGGGCAGATATCTAACTAGTAAGGAGCATTCTGGGCTTGGCTTCTGCCAAGTGGTATTTCCCACCCCAGAAATGCTGAGAAAATGGGCTGAAACCAAAACAACTCACTCAGAGGCTAGGAGAATTAGATGCCAGTTCTCGAACCCTAAGGACCAGGACGTGGTATCTTTTCCAGAGCTCTGTCCGCAAGACACACAAGCTGACAGCTTCCTTTCCAAAGCCTAAAAATTAAGGAGTTAAGGTCACATGAACAACACGTGAAATTCAGAGGGGCCTCCTAGATCTCTGAACCCCAGCAAAGGCCATGGGCTGATGGAGAAGGGGTTTGCGATGATGCTAAAAAGGGAATCTTGGGGAGTTGTCCCCTGGAAAAAAGAGGCATTGCTACACTGTGAAAAGTGCAGGCGATGCCGAAGTTGGGAGAGGGTGAGGGTTAAGGTTAAAGTGGAGGATAAGAGACCATGGCACGGCACCAAACAGCGTGGTGACTAAATCCTCTGGATTTGCAAGAGGAAAAAACATTGCCACAGGGTAAGGAAACAGAAGGCGCCTCTCTCCGGGAAACCTGAGGAAGGGAAAAGGGGATCTCGGCGAAGGAGATGCCAGTTCATTTTTGGCGGCAGAAGTCTAGCATTCGGAGAAGACAAAATAACCGGCGTGCTCCCGGGGAAGGGAGGGCTCTGCCAAGAAAGCTCAACACAACGCAACGGCCAGGAAGGTTGGTGGCACCTCCAGGACGTTTTGAAGCAGTTGCTCCCCAGTCACACCCTGACACGGGCTCCTAAATCGCTCGTCGGTGTCGATAAGCAAATCCTCCGCCGGCAAGCAAGCCATGCGACGCGGTGGGAGAGGTTTCTCTGGCACGAGAAGCTGAAGCCTTTGGCTTTTGAGGACTCCGATTGATGCCAGTTGGGAACATCTGGGCTGCAGCTGAAGATGTCAGGCTGAGGGGGGCCGTGAAAATCAGCGGCCAAGGGTGTTTTATCTCCAGGGTTATGTGGCCAAATTCTTTCCCCCTCCAGGTCTATTCGTGCCTGTCGAGTGGCATCGAATTTTCCAGGCCACTTTCTCATGCACCTGGATTTTAAAACACATAGGAACTTAAAATCGCTTTATGTCCTTAACCCTCTGCCCTCCTGCCAGCCCCCCCAAGGCCCTCCCTGCCCCCCTCACTCCCCTACCCCACCTCCAGCCCTCCAATGTCTTCCCTGTCCCCCACAGCCCCCCAGGACCGTCCCTACATCCCCCCCCCCCTCGGCGCTCACCCCTACACCTCTTTCCGTACAGTGCCATGCACGCCGCCATATTGCCCCGCATCCCTGTGCGCCGCCATGCTGCCGTACAGTTTACACGCTATTTCCGCTTCCGCCGGAAGCCGCATCGGTCTCTTTCTCTGCCCGCGCTGGCGGCTGCTGTCGGGGGCAGGACGGGATCGGGCCGTGGCCTCCTTTGAATCCACTGCCATCCTCCCGCCCCACCGCCACCATGACGGAGCAGATGACCTTGCGGGGCACCCTGAAGGGTCACAACGGCTGGGTGACCCAGATCGCCACCACGCCGCAGTTCCCGGACATGATTCTTTCCGCCTCGCGAGGTGAGGGCCGGAGCCGGCCGGGGCGGGGAGTCAGGGGAGACCATCGGAGGGGGGTGGTGGAGGGAGTTAGGAGACCATCAGCCCGTGGAGGGGGGAGACCATTAGCCTGGTTGACGAGAGGGACAGGGAGAGACCATGGGTCAAGTTTGGGGAGTGAGGGGGGACCGTGAGTCTGGAGGGGAGATGGGCAGGGAAGGTTCTGAGACGTGGGGGAAAGAGACACCATGATCTCGGGGTCCCAGGGCTACCATGAGCCTGCAAGGGGAGACCGTTAGGCGAGTAGGGAGGCTGTGGGTCTAGAGATGGGGGGGACAGGCTGGAGGCCCCCCTCCCCCCCCACCTTAGGGCAGTCTGGCCTAGGGATGGGGCTGGGGTGTAGCACAGCAGAGGTGCGGAGGAGGAGGAGGGGAGAGGAGGTAGGAGCCTGGTCTTTGCGATAGGTAGGAGGGGGCACAGGAGTGGAGAGCTGGTCAACCCCTTTTCTTTGGCAGCCCCCCCGCCATTCCCATGGGGGAGGAGAAGGACAGGCCGGGGGTAGGCAGAGGGCTGCGGTCCCTGAAATGACACTCCCCCCCCCCCTTACCTCTCTCTTGGCCTCCCCTACAGACAAAACCATCATCATGTGGAAGCTGACACGTGATGAGACCAACTACGGGATCCCTCAGCGAGCTCTGCGGGGTCACTCGCACTTTGTCAGCGACGTGGTCATCTCCTCCGATGGGCAGTTTGCTCTCTCTGGCTCATGGGACGGCACCCTGCGGCTCTGGGACCTCACCACGTGAGCCACGGGGACATGGCAGGGATGAGGGTGTTTCAGGGGGTATGGGGGTATGTAGCGTGGCTCCCTGCCTCATTTGGGTGCTGGGAGAGGGAACAAGGTCATCAGTGCACCTTGAAACAGAGATGATTTGCTTTTGGGTTGGAAGATAAATCCCAGCAGGGGGGAGTTTTCTGTGGCCAGTGCCATGATTTGGAACAGAGGCTGGAATTGGGGGGGTTTGGCTGCTTTTCCTCGGCTCCCTCTCCTGATGATTAGATCTGACAAAGTCTGCTGATCCTCCGGGATCTGAAGACACGTCCTGCAATTATGATGGGAGAGAAGCATTGGAGAAGTGGGACAAGGAGGTTCAGACTTTTCTTTTTGGGTTATTTTGGGCTGAATTTGTACAAGCAGAAGAGGGTCAGGGATTTGCAGAGCCAGGCGTGCACATGCAGTAAATTCATCCTGATTCGCTGTCCTGGTTTCAGCTGGGATAGAGTTAACTGTCTTCCTAGTAGCTGGTATGGTGCTATGTTTTGGGTTCAGTATGCGAAGAATGTTGATAACACTGATGTTTTCAGTTGTTGCTCAGTAGTGTTTAGACTAAAGTCAAGGATTTTTCAGCTTCTCATGCCCAGCCAGGGCGCAAGAAGTTGGCACAGGACACAACCAGGGCACCTGACCCAGACTGGCCAACAGGGTATTCCATACCATGTGACAGCCCATCTAGTATAGGAACTGGGAAGTAGGGGGGGGAATTGCCACTCGGGGACTGGTGGGGTGTCGGTCGGTGGGTGGTGAGCGATTGCCCTGCGCATCATTTGTACATTCCAATCCTTTTGTTACTACTGTTGTCATTTTATTAGTGTTATCGTTATCATTATTAGTTTCTTCTTTTCTGTTCTATTAAACCATTCTTATCTCAACCTAGGAGTTTTACTTTTTTTCCCGATTTTCTCCTCCATCCCACTGGATGGGGGGGAGTGAGTGAGCGGCTGCGTGGTGCTTAGTTGCTGGCTGGGGTTAAACCACAACATTCCCGCAATCCTTCTCTAAAGTTGTTTTTTTGAAGGAAAAAGGGAACCATCATTCCTTACCCTTTCGTAGACCACTTTGTGTTTCTTTTTCCTTCAAATCTTTGAATTTTCCTCTCCTCTTTTGCGGAATTTGTCTGCAAGATCTCCCATTGTCTCTTGGTCTTCCTTCAGTGGCACCACTACCCGTCGTTTTGTGGGTCACACAAAGGACGTCCTGAGTGTGGCCTTCTCCTCTGACAACCGCCAGATCGTTTCGGGCTCCAGGGACAAGACCATTAAGCTCTGGAACACCTTGGGTGTCTGCAAGTACACTGTGCAGGTGAGCCGGGGAAGGTGGGCTTCCAAATCAGCCCTCCATGAGAAAGCACCTCCCTGGACTTGGTTTTAGGTCCACTCCCACCGCTTTTGATCAAGAATCCAGGTCTCCTAACCCTGTTGTAATGATTAGAAGCGAGATGTTGCCTGCTGATCTCTCTCTGGGGAGTGGGGGGTGTGTGTCTGAGGACAAGTCCTGCAATTATGGGGGATGAGGTGGGAAAGCTTTGGAGCAACGGGATGCAGCAGGTTTGATCTTGCAGTGCCCCGTGGATGGGGTGGGGAAGACTTGGCCGCGTTTCCTCGCTGTGAACCCAGCATCGTTCCTCTTCCCCAGGATGAGAGTCACTCGGAGTGGGTGTCATGTGTGCGTTTCTCTCCGAACAGCAGCAATCCCATCATCGTCTCCTGTGGCTGGGACAAGCTGGTGAAGGTGAGGTGGGATCTCCTTCCCGGACAGCAAGCCCTTCTCTTGAGGTCCCTGCAATGGCAGGGGGAGGATCAGAGCAGCCAGACTGCTCTGGGGAAGGGTTTTTTTTCCTCTATATCCCCAGAATTGGGGTGCAGTAGCAATGTTTAATCCCCCCTCCTCCTGCGGTTTTTTGCCCACCCAGGTTTGGAATTTGGCTAACTGCAAGCTGAAGACTAACCACATTGGGCACACGGGCTATCTGAACACGGTGACTGTCTCCCCCGATGGCTCCCTCTGTGCCTCTGGCGGCAAGGTACGTGTCACAGGCTTGGGGGGGAAGGCTGAGGCCCCAAGACGAGATCTTGGTGTCCTACCAGCAGTTCTGACTCATTTCTGTGTCTCCCACCCCGAGAACGGGCTCCACATCTTGGTCATGGCTTGAGTGAGGTCGTAACAGCCCAAAGATCTGGCCTGACTTACCAGTCCCGGATGTCAAGCAAGGAGGGAAGACCACGACAAAGATGCTCACCCAGCTCCAGGGACCTCCTTTAACTCTTTTTATTTCAGCCCTTGATGCTTTTTCTTTGAATTTTCCTGCTGCCTCCTTTAACTTTTCCGTATCTGTGCTGGCTTGCGGCAAAGTGCTCCAGCTTAACCATGGTCGGGGTGGGAAAAAGGCCTCCCTGGGGCGGGTGACGAGTGCTGGGGTTTGTTCTTGAGTCCTCCTCCTGCCCTCCCAGGATGGCCAGGCCATGCTGTGGGACTTGAATGAAGGCAAACACCTCTACACCTTGGACGGAGGAGACATCATCAACGCCCTGTGCTTCAGCCCCAACCGCTACTGGCTCTGTGCTGCCACCGGACCCAGCATCAAGATTTGGGTACGTCACTGCTCGGTCCTCAGCCCCTTTCTGTCCCCGTCTGGGCAGGGTTCCTCCAGAAGACTCGCTTTTGGATTGTCTTGGGTTTGGAGTCGCCTTTGTGGTTGAGATCCTTACTCTGGATCACAGATCTCAGAGGAGGAGCATCCCCAGCGTGGTCTTGTGCCTCAGCCAAGGAGGGTTGCGGCGGCCATAGGGCAGAGCTGCTGTGCTGTGATGAAACAATTTTGATGCCATCTGACTGCATTTCTGTGCGGAAATCCAGAGGCTGTTTCTGAGTGACCCTCACGGCGTTCCGGAATTTGGTTGGATTCAGTCACGGGAGTCTCCTCTTGGTCCTTCATGTTCTTTTCTCCTGCAGGACCTGGAAGGTAAAATCATCGTGGATGAGCTGAAGCAGGAGGTGATCAGCACCAGCAGCAAAGCCGAACCACCCCAGTGCACTTCCCTGGCCTGGTCCGCAGATGGGCAGGTAAGAACCATCATCCCCTTCTCCCTCTGCTGGCATCCCAGCCCTGGGAAACGAGGATTTGGGGGGGGACCCTCCTGCTGCTTGTGGAGCAGAAGGACCGTGAGGACACTTGTGCTCCACTCCCGGGTCACATCTCTACTTCTTGGGTCCCTTCCTTCCCTGGGTCCCCTCTCAACCTTTGAGCTCTTTACCTCCCCAATGTCTGGGGCTGATGGTGGTCCCTCCTCTGATTAGGGATTTGCCCTCCGAGGACCAGAGTCCTTTGTCCTCGTGTCCCAAGGTCTCACCTTGTTGGCCACCCAACCCTTCCTGTGACCCAACTCTCTTTCTCTCCGTAGACCCTGTTTGCCGGCTACACAGACAACCTTGTCCGGGTGTGGCAAGTCACCATCGGGACCAGATGAGCGAGAAACCCTAGATTTTGTGTACAAAAAACAATAAAAAAAAAAAGTGCTCTATCGAGCTCATGGCCACCTTGTGTCCACTGTTGGGTCATCCCACAACCTGGAGGTTCATGGAAGATCCGATCCGGGGTTGGAGCTTTACTCCAGGTGGACACAGAGGGAGAAATAAAAACCCCCACATCCCTGATGGGAAGGGGCTTTAGGTCCACAAAAATTTGTCCTCATGCCTTCAAGGTTGGGGACATGGTGGTGGGACAGGGCTTAGGGATGAGGATGGGTGGACCAGCAGAATTTTTTGAGAGCTAGGGGAGACAAATTGGCTCACGAGTTAGAAACCTGTGATGCAGAAAAATAATAGTGGAGGGAAAGAAAGACATGATTGCAGGCAGCATGGTGGGGCCTGGAAGATCTTATCTGTCCTGGCTAACAAGGGGACTTGGTATTTCTTCTCCCACACACGGTGTCGCTGCAAAAAACCTGCAGATGTGGGAAAACAAATGCAATTCCCAAGAAAAACCCAGAAAGTAGATAAATTTAAGCAGCAGTGGTGGTTACGAAAGCGAGACCTTCAGGGCATCATCGTCCATTGGGGATTTTCAGAGCAGCCATTAATGGAGAGGTTTTTCACATGGAACTTCTCACACCAGGAGCCTCCAGGCCCCACACCCGTGCACAGACAGCCATTCAGGACTTTTTTTTTTTTGCCTTTTCCTGGCCAGCAGACCTGCAAGTGTCACCAAACTGAAAGAGACTTTGGTCCCTTGGTGATGCTGTTGGATGCTGCCCATCATGGGCTCAAGGCAGATACAAGTCAGCCACTTCAGCAACAGATATGGACACTCACAGCTCTGGGTGTGACTTAATTAATTAGGAAGGATTAGGTCCAGATTTAACAAGGCAAGACTAAAAGGGCATGTGCTTACTGGGATGATGGGGTAACGGGAAGGCCAGGCAGGTTGTGGGGGACCTGGACCCCAACTCCAGTGTACAGTTTAAGCCAGACTTGTTTGGAAATGGCTCCCAGATCTTTCAAGCCTCCTCAGTAAGCCAGAGACTCAGGTTTACAACCTTATTCTTTATTATTATTTCTTAACATTTCATAAAACTAAATCTCCATTTAATTCTCATTTTAGCCAAAAATATTTTGAACTAGCTCTGTAATGCCAACAGGAAAAAAAAAATAATACCAATCCACCAACAAAAAGAAGAATAAAACACAACTGGTGCGGTCAAGAGTCTCTCAAGTGGGACAGGATTCAGCTGGAAACTCAACAGCAGCTGAGAAAACAAAATAAGGGGGGGGGGCAGGGGGGAGAAGAGATAATAAATACCCCCATCTCTGAGAGCTCTCAAGCTGCAAGGGGAAACGAGGAGGCCAGTTTCTACCCCCATGGCTGGGATGTTCCAGCTCTGGAGGAGAATACCAGCTCTTTGCACCCTCCTCAGCCCCCAATAAAGTGCCAGGCCCACAAGATAATGGTTACAAAGGGAATGGCAGGGAGGGGGGTGGTGTTAGATCAGAGACACCCCCCCCCCCCAAAAAAAAAAAAAGAAAAAGGAGGAGGGCAAGGAAAGAACAGATTGCAGGTCAAAACAGGTCTGACTCCAGGTCCGAACACCCGACTGGGGTCTGAAAATGCTCAAAAGGTGAATCCCAAGAAATCGCAGGCACCTTGGCGCAACTGGGATACAAAAGCCGATGATTTTTGGGAAGATGACTGACAGGAGTTTCAAGAAGCCAAGAACACTCGCTCCCCCGCAACATGTGGGCCCCCGTGTCTGAAGGGAGCCGAAATGCACCTCAAACCTCAACTGTGGGTGGAAAACAAGTGGAAAGCTGGGTGTCGACTGGGCAAAGGGGAGAGAAGCTCCTTGCAGCAGGAGCCAAAGTGAAAAACACTTCTGAGGCAGCCTCCATCCCTGTCCCAAACCATACCGGCTTTGGATCGGCACAGCAGCGAGATCCTGGGGAGGAGCTGGCAGGAGGTTGGGGTGAGCAAGCAGGTACAAGACGACAAGTGCAGCGTTGGATCCCAAAAATAGGATCTGAGGGATTGAGGGGAGGCAGGGGCTGGGGGGAAAAAGAGCGTGGCTGTGTGCAAGGCCGGATCCGGCATAGGAAGAGGTGACCGGCAGGGAGGGTGAGGGAGTTGCTGGTCAGGCACAAATTTTGATGCGGGTGCCCTTGGCCAAAATGCGAAAAAAAGGGAAAATGCGCTCATGAAAGGAGGCGTTGAAGGTGTGGATGTGGGTCATGCTTTCAGCATTGTAGAAACAGAGCTGACCCCGCTCGTAGTCCAGGTACACGCCGAAGCGTCGGGGCCGTTCACTGGGTGACAGGGCTGTCTGCTCTGTGGCCGTCAACGCCTGGTACTTCTTCCCGTTGGTGCCCACGCACCAAATTTCTCGTTTCTGGTGAGGACCCGTTGTCTTCTCTTTGCGACGAGCTGTTTCACGGGCTGCGCCCACCGCCCAACCTCGTCGGCCTCCCACCTCTACCTCCCAGTAATGACGGCCGGTGGTGAAGCCCTGGGAACCCAGCACGCAATAATCCGAATCGAAACGTTTGGGGTTGTCTGGTAGATCCTGGCGTCGTTCACCCAGTTTGACACTGCGTCTGTCCAGGGAGAGGCTCAGGCGAGGGTGGGCTGTGTCAGGGTCCAGGGTCACGTCAGCTGGAAGGGAGATGGGGATGTTGAGGGGTTGCTGGTCACCCCTATCTCCCCGTAGATCCCAATCCCAAGATTTTTTTTCCCCCTTCTCTTAGCTCCCAACTCCAAATCCTCACCCCCATGCATGCCTGCAGCACCAGTGGCTACCATGACTGATAGTCCATGCCATAGGTCTGTACTGGTTTTGGCTGGGATAGAATTAAACCTCTTTAAGCCCCCCAGTTTCTTTTTACTCCTCTAATCCCCCAATTTCTTTTAACTCTGGGCTAAGTCCCATCCCAGCCTCATACAGAACTGTCAAAGACTCTGGATCCAGCTCTGTTTTGGGGATGGGAAGAGGAGACAGCCATGTTAGGGGACAATCAAGATCAAAGGACGAGGCAAAGGGTGGAGAGGAAGGAGAGAAAAGGCCAGTGTTGAGGGAACTGGCAGAAAAAGGGGGTGGAAATGTGGGGAGGCAGAGCTGGAGCAGGGGGAACCTCAACAAGTCGGGAAACACAAGCGATCCCAGCCTGGGACGGTGGGGAAGGACCAGTGTCTGTTCCCCAGGAGCTCCCTGAGAAGCCACATCATCCCCTTGGGCAGAGGAGCCAGGTCTCACTCACCTTGAGGGACTTTACTGAAGACTTTCTCCATCTTCCTCATCACCACGTCCTGCAGAAAGTAGTTGCGGTATTTTTTCCCCACGTCCACCGGCACCATCTCGGGCTCCTGGAATTTGATGTTCTCGCATCTGCCGGGGGGGGGGGGGGGGGGGGGGGGGGGCGGGGAACAAAAAAAAAAAAAAGGTGGGGATTTGGTGTGCTCAGGGGGCAGGTAGAGACACAACAGGAGAAACTGGATGCCCTACACACAGTCAAAAAACCCAGAGCAGGGCAGAGATCGGCCGAACCGGTTACGCTGGCACAGCCAGCGGTCCCCACCCTGTCTCGGCCACAGGAAGCGGCCGAATTTCGGGCAGGGATGGAACTGCATCCACCCAGCACTGGAGACAGCTGGACCATGTTCTGACACAGCCCCATTACCTGCCAGCAAGCAGCTGGAGGCTGATTTAGAAGAGCAGCTGCTTGTCTGATTTAAAGATGGGGGGTGTGGGGGGGACAATGACACCAAAATAAACCATCCTTCCAGACTTACCAGCAGGCTCCTGCTTCCCCAGGGCATGAGGTCTGCACAGGCACACCCAGCTCCACTCCCAAAAAGCGGCTGCCAGGTGCTGTGAGGGACTCCGAGATCTCTTCCCTCTTTCTCCTCTCCCATAGGTCCCCAGTCATCCTCCAAAATCCCATTTCTACCCCACTGGGACATCAACCAGGAGCTCCCATCATCACGTTTGTTTTGACACCAGACATAACCAAGCTTTCCCTCACTTTACCCAACCCCGGCCTGGAAAAGAGCCCACCGCCACATGAGGTTTAAAACAAAAGCTCATGGTTTGGTTTTTTTTCCCCACAAAAGCTATTTACAACCAGAAGATGTCAACAGAAAGTCACTGACCTGATAAAAGTGCCTTTGATGTCCTGCAAAAGGAGGCAGTGGGGTGGGAAGTGGGGAGAAAGAGAAAGAAAAGATTAGGGAGGACTGAGGCCGATCCCACCGTAGCTCACACAAATCCTCTTAGCAGCCACAGCTCAGCACCGAGCCGAGCTGCAACGAGCCAACCACCCCAACAGACAGGATGAGTCCCATCCTATGGTCAGGTGATGGGAATATCCCACAGAGACATATCCCATGGATTCACCCCTTGGTAGAGGCTTTTCCCATTAATACAGCCATACTAACAAGCCCCAAATCTCTTGGAGCATCCCGTTTTTCCCCCTCTGTGGTCCCACAGACACTGCGGGATCCCTGACCAGAGGGATGGGGAAGGATCTAGCCATTGGGTAAGGGCACTCTCCCGTGAGGAAGACCCTTTTAGAAGCAAGGTTTGCTCCCCTCTTGGCAGCTCTGCTTAATTCTCACCCACTAACATTATCTCCTGGCCATAAAGCAGGGCCAGAGTTCCTACAGCTGCCGGCACAGAGCTGAGCGAGGGTTCATGGTCCGGAGATCAACTACATGAATCATCCGAGTTTACAGCTCTTTGGGAAGGTTCAAAAACATCTAAGAGAGGCCTCGCCTGGCACAGCAGCGGGGATCCTCCTGGAATCCCTGATTGCGACTCTCCCCTTTTCCCGAAAAAATCCCAAACCAAAAAACCTTAAGCAGTTGCAGCCCGTCCTGCTTGCTTTTGTCCTCTGCCTCGGCAATGAGCCGGCTGAGGGCAGCACTCTGCTCTTCCAGCTGGCTGATGTTGCTGCTCTGACGGGCCAGCAAGCTCTCATAGCGTTCCTCCAGCTGGTGTAACAGCAGGACCTGTTCCCCAATGAGGAACTGGTGGAGCAGCTCAAAGTCTGACTCAAATTCCTTGATTTCCAGCTTCATCTTGTCCTGCGGAGTGGGAAAGAGGAAGGAAAGGCATCCTTAGCTCAAGTAGCAGACCCAAAGGACATTGATTTGTTCTCTCTCTGAGGCTACCAATTCCCACAACGCATTCAGGCACAAACTCCCCCCACTAATTAAGCTCTAATTCAGCAGGGAAACAACTTGCAGCCCTTGTGATCCCAACAACTGCAGCGAAGGGACCGCAACACCTCTGTGAGAACTCATATCTACAAGGCAGAGGGGGGGAAATAAGCTTCCCTGCTCATCCCCCTCACCAGACTTCAGGCCAAGAAACCCTCCCAGCACTGGCGTTTCAGCATCCTCCTTAGCTGAGGGCTGATTACTTTTTGGCAGGGTGAAAAGTGGAAGGCAAGAGAAATGGGAAATGAATACGTTTGGAAAGGATTCATGTGCAGGATCATCCACTGCGCCAGGAGCAGCTGGCTCTTACCCTCAGCTCCGTGATCTTCTCCTCCTCGTTGGATTTCTGCTTCAGGACTGCATCCAGCTTCTTCTTCAGCGGCTCCAGGTGGCTCTGGAGTTTGTTCTGTGAGAAAGAAATACATCTCAAGCATCCTTGGCTCAGGCAGTCCCCTCCTTCCTCTCCTCTTTTGGTCCCTATCTCCATGGCAGGGCTGAGACCAGATTTCAGACCACTTTCCGTAAGCGCTCATTCTGGAAATTGGTTTTAATTAGAAAGCCAAAACCCATGCCCCACTCAGGTTGGGGAACATCCGCAAACGCCAGATCCACAGTCACCAAGCACAAACTGTTCAATGTGTGGCTCGAGCCATCGTACAGGCATCCCGCTGGGTTGGGATCAGGACCCAGAGAGGGATCTGTGCTCCTAAAGTCAGCACAAACCTAGGGCAGGCTTAGACCATCTTTTTGGGCTGCGCCTTTCAGTAGCAGCATGGTCCTAGATCAGCTTAAGCCAGTGATGAAACCGCTACCTGCTTCATCAGTTGTGATTCCCTGTGCTGAATAAGCTTTGGCATTTCCCAAAAAACCAACAACTTCCACCTTGCCGCCCTCCCAGGATGCTCCCTGTGCCCTTCACAAACAGCTCTGCCTTTTAGAAATTTATTTTTTCTGCCTCCTTGAGTATTTGCAGCATCTTTCCCACAGCAAAGGAAAGGGGAAAACTGAGATGACCCAAGAGCAAACAGCGCTGTTGGCCACGCTCCAACACCCATCACAAAACAGCCCAACACAGGGACGATACACCCCACTGCTGTCCTTCCCCCCCACCCCAAACCACCTCCATCTCCCCAAGCCTCCTCCTGGCTACGAAACACCCACCAAAACCTCAAGGGGCTCAAAGGGTGCCAACTCCTATGGGAGCTGCCAATATATCACCACGGCCAGAGCTCCGGAGAGCTTCCAGCAAGGGAGGATGAGGCGAGACGCGACCACATGCGGCAGCAACTCCTCCAAGACACCTTTGGATATTAAATGAACCAAAACCCACACTCCTTTCTTCCAGAAGACCCCAAAAAGCGAGACATGACCTCGCAGAGAAACCGAAGCTGCAAGAGATGAGTTAAGCAGCAGCCTGAAGGGCCCAGCAAGCAACATCCCCACCGTGCTTGGTTTCAGGGTTCCAGGTCTCACCCAAGCGGGAAGCAACGCCTTTGAGACAGGAAAGCTGCCTCGTTAAAACTCCTAACGAAGAGTTTCTGCTGCGGGGGATTCGGGGTCAGGCTCTGAAGACCCTCAGGCAGGTACCGCCTGGGCTGAGTGAGCTGGAGAGCCGCCTGGAAAGGGCTTTGTAAGGCATGGACCCACCACAACATGGGTGCTCATTTCAACCCGTCACAGCCTGAAGGGGTTTCACGCAAAACCAGCCCAGCGGGACCAGCTGAGCTCCTCAACAGGATTATTTCTCCCCAATCCAGCTAGCTTTGCCTTCATTGTTACCGCCTGGTCCCCAAACCTCCCTCTCTGCGGTTAACTGGACCCTCCCCATCCAAACCCAACCCAGCCGCCAGCTTTGTGGCTTTCTGGCCTCCTGCACCCCAGCCCACGCAGCCCGTTCGTCCCCAACCCCCCTCTGCTCGCCGAACCAGCCCAGCAAGACCCACCCGTACACCGCCTCCAACCACCCAACGCCGTCTGCCTGCCGCCAGCACAACCCAGCCTGCGCCATCAGCTCCTACTGGGCACTGACAGCTGTCTTCCCCCCCTAAAAAAAAAAAACAACCAACAACCCCAAACTACCCCGTTATCCCGACCCTGAAACCTTCGTACCTTGTAATCCTGCACAACCTCCTCGAGAGGGACGACGCTGTGGTGCTTGTGGCTCCGCGACTCCCTGCACACCACGCAGATGGCTTGTTCGTCCACCTCACAGAAAAGCTTGAGGGGTTCCTGGTGCTTCTCGCACAAGTTTGGTGGTCCCTGACCCCCCACTGCTACCAGGACCCCTGGGACCCCCACCGCGGCTCCCGAAACTGAGGGACCAGCAGCAGGCGGCACGAGGCGCTGGGGGTGCGGGTGCAGCTGTCGGATGATTTGCACCATGTTGGCCAGCTGAAGGTTGGGTCGGAAATTCCTCTGGAAAAAGGTTTTTCGGCATTGCGGGCAGGTGAAGGTCTGGAGGCGTCGAGGCCGCGTGGCCAGGACAGGGGGAGGAGGTGTCTGCACCTCTTCTTCCTCCTCTTCTACCTCTTCCTCTTCCTCCACGTCTTCTTCCTCCATCACATCCTCATCATAGTCCTCGTCCCCAAAGTAAAGCTCTTCCCCAACCCCACCATCCCACATGTCCTCCTCCACGGGATCTTCCCACAGGTCAGCGTCGTCTTCTTCCTCACTCCACATGTCGTCTTCCTCCTCCTCTGCACCGCCATCCTCCTCCTCCTCCTGCTCCACATCCAGCTCGTCCTCATCCAGCTCATCCTCCTCATCCTCCAGATCCTCTTCCAGCACATCGCCCATCCCCACCTCTCCACCGCCCACCGCCGCAGCCCCTGGGGCCACCTCGTACTCGGCTTCACCACCCCACAGCTGCGAGATGCAGACGCGGCAGAAATTGTGCCCGCAACCGATGGAAACAGGGTCCACGAAATAGTCTAAGCAGATGGCACAAATGGCTTCCTCCTGCAGTGTCTCCACCGGGTTCAGCCGCCCGCTGGAGCCCCCCGAAGGGACCCCATCGCCTATAACCGCTGTGGCTGCCATGGAGGAGGAAGCCGAGAGATTCTCCTCTTCCTCACAGGGCCCTGAGCTCCCTGTCGACCCCCGGCTGCTCCCTGCACGGGGGTGGGCACCAGCTCCAACCCAGAAGGGTGGCCGGTCCCCACCCAGATACCACCAAAGCTTTGGGGTGTCGCTTCCTCTTCCCCCCCACCCCGCCTCCACCTCCAGGGCCGGGCACTGCTCTACCCCCACCCCCGTCCCCCCAAAACCGGGGACTGGCCCCGTTCCTGCCTCCACCAACCGGTCCTGACCCCGCTCCCCACCCCACTACACCCCAAGGCCCAACCGGGCTCCGGTGGAGGCCTCACTCCTCCTCCTTAACGCCACCCCCCAAACCACCCTCCTCCGCCAACCGGGGCCTGCTCTAGGCCTCACCGCTCCCCACACAACGTTCCCCCGCCGCCGGGCCCGGCTTCGGCCTCAGCCCAAACGGGCCCGCAGGTGCCGCCCCGGTTAGGCCCCTGCCCCGTTGCTCGCCGACTCCGGCCCCGGAGACAGGGAAGACGCTCTATCCCTTCTCCCGCCCCCGCCGCCGCTGCCTCTCTATGGTGAGGTGCTCCGCCAACAGACGGGAAACGCCGCGGAGCTTCCGCTTTCCGGTCTCTTGGGTAAAGCCCCGCCCCTTTTAGTGGCACCTGACCGGAAGTTGCGCTCTAGGCGCTGGCGGAGCCGTTGCTAAGGAACGGGCGGGTGGTAAACGGGCCGGGAGGAGCTTTGGTGGCCTCCTCCCGCTGCCGCAGGAACCGAGGCGCCCCGTTGTCCGCGCAATCAGCGCGGAGGGAGGCGGCGACAGAGGCCACAGTGGCCCCGTAGTCTCTGTGGTCGCGCCGGGCTGGTCTACCCTTCCAACTCGTTGCTTTTGGAGGTCTGGGGGGGGGAGCAGGCCGAGCCGGCGTTGTAGGGGGCAGGGCCTGAAGGGCGTGGGCGGGGCCTCTGGCGAGGGGGTGTGTGGCTGCTTGGGGCACCACCTGAGGGGCGGGAAAGCGCTCCCTCTAGAGCCCGGCTAGCTCAGTCGGTAGAGCATGAGACTCTTAATCTCAGGGTCGTGGGTTCGAGCCCCACGTTGGGCGCCCTTAAATTATTCTTTTTTAAACCATCCCTGCTCCCCCACGCTGTGTCTCTTTTTCCTCCCCCACCGGACTCTTCCCTCCCGCGGAGCCCCTGGCGAGACCCCGATCCTCGGTGCCCACCGCACCAGAGGGGCCTGCACGGCCGTAGTCCCGCGGGGGGAAGAACTTCATACCAAGTTTCTGTAGTGTAGTGGTTATCACGTTCGCCTCACACGCGAAAGGTCCCCGGTTCGAAACCGGGCAGAAACACTTTTTTTTTTTTTTTTAACAACTCCTTTTTTGCTTTTCCCCACCCTCACACAAGCACTTTTAGCTCTTACAAACGCCTTGGCCCACGCTCGCTAACACACGGGTATTCCCCCCCCCCCGCCCCCGGCTCCTCGGGGAGCGGCTCTTTCCCGGGGCCGTGCGGGGTCCCGGTACCGGCTCCTGGTACCGTTAATGACCACGATCGCTGCGAGACCCGGCTCCGCTCCCGGGGGCGGCAGGGCCCGTTGCGACTGGGGGGGGGGGGAAAGAGCAGATTGTCACCAGCCCGGCTAGCTCAGTCGGTAGAGCATGAGACTCTTAATCTCAGGGTCGTGGGTTCGAGCCCCACGTTGGGCGCATATCTTTTCTACCCCCCCCGTGGGGCAAAAAACTACATCCCTCCCACCAAAACCCACTCGGGAAAGCGGCTGAACTGCAACAGTTCCTTTTTATTAAAAGCAAAGTGTTGGATTTTGCTGAAGGAAGGAAAAAATCTGGAACCAGTCACTGTGACAAGAACTGCCCTTCTTCCATCATTTTTCCTTTATTTAAGTTTGGATCACAGCCCTTTTTCCATCGTTTTTCCTTTAAGTTTGGATCACAGCCCTTTTCCCCTCATTTGCCCTTATCTAAGTTTTCCAAGTGCGATTCCCATCACAAAGGGAATCAGGCCCCCCTCGCAGCCCATTTCGTATTCCCTTTTTGAAGCAGAAAGAACTGCAGTGAGAATTCCCCTCGCTGCCACTTTTTTCCCTCTACATTCATTTCCTTAGGTGTTTTTTTTTTTGCTTCGTCTTCCTCTCAGGTTTTTAGAGGTATACTTTTTTTTTTTTAACTCATAATTTAGAGAAGTCCTAAGACAGAAGAGCTCACATTGATGCACAAAGTCAATGCGTGAGGAAAGCAAGAGCTGCACCATCGTAGCAGCTACACAGATGGTATAAACCCCCTGCTATTCTGCAGAGACCCCAAAGAGCTTGTGACAAACGGAAAAGGACATTTTATTTTATTTTAGCCTTCATGAAAAGGACTTGCTGTGACCTTATAGTTAATTCATCCATAGGTACTGACCAGTACCATGTATAATAATCACAGGTACCACACTGGGTGTCAAAATTATGGCTGCAGCAGAGGGAAAAAAAGAGATCAGCAACTTCTCAGCTGAATTAGAGGTTTTCAAATCACCTTGAATTAGTGGTAATGAGCCACGGGGTCACAGAGGTGGCCCAGGTGATATCAGAAGTGGTGGAGGGTGGCAGGGAAGCTGCTGGAAAGAGGTCAAGTTTGCTCATCTTAAAAAGAGAGGAGGAGGGAGATAGTGGTGAATTTAGACTGGTCAGCATAGTTTAATTTCCTGCAATGTACTGGAAAAAATAGCTAAACTGTTCATCACCTGAAAAATAACCGATGTGGCTTTGCAGTATGTTGGGTTCCTTCCCTTGCAGGGAGGAGAAAAATGGAGATTTTAAATCCGGATGGACCAGATTTTGAAACTCTTGTACAGCAAACAAGGGGACTGTGGACTCGCCAATAATTGAATGCTGAGCATTGAAACCCGGTGTCCAGCTGCGCGACTTTGCCGAGGGTTGGGCTGTGCATAAGCCTGTTGTGAGCCTGGTGCTAATTAATATTTCACCAAACCTTTGGCTGAAAGAGGTGGGATTGTTGGATTTGCGGGTCGGAGGCGCAGGAGAGGATGCTAAAGGTTGGGATCAGCGCTTGCATCGGTGGGCAACAGCACATGGGCAGGTACGAGACGAACATTTATCTGTTTCTGGAGAATAGAGATCCCATCCCTGAACATGTAGGCAGGAGTAGTTCTGGCATGGGAAAAGCTTTCCCCCCAGGTGGAAAATTGCCTATTGCTGGGGTGTCTGACAAGAGCATCTCGACCAAAACCCTTTCAGGATGGGTCCAATCCGGATGCCGGACCTCAGAGCAGGGAATGACCGCGGTGACCCTCTGCGCACTCCCTGACTTATCTTGCTGAGGAGATCTGAAGCACTTCTCTTTTTTTTTTTTTTCTTTTTTTTTTTCGGTGCTGCATGATTCATTTCCTCTGTCGAGTCACTTCTCACAGTTGCACGGAGTTGCAGGCGTCCTGCGTGGCCAGAGCTGCAGCTGCAGACATAGCCAAGAAGAAAGCAAAGCTTAGATTACTCATTTGCAATTAAACCAGCGACTCCTTAGCCTGGGCACATACAGAGGAAGGAGAGAGGTATGTGACGATGCACAAATATATTGCAGGGCTCTAACCTGATCTAGCTGATCGGCCCCAGCTGAAGATTAAAATAGACACTGAGCTGAGTCAGCCTGGGCAGGATTTGACCTGGAGATCCTTCAGACTGGGTTTGTTCCCGGTCCCAGCAGTTACATGGGAACATCATGTCCTCCTGTGGGCTGGGATCACCTCCTAAATGAGCAGCGAGGGTGATGAGCTCTGCCATACGGAATATGCAGCAGCACTGAGCTTGGGTGTTGCCGATCAAGCCCACAGCTCTTCCCCCAGCTGGGCTCAAAAACACCTGGGAAAAAGATGGAAGAAAAGGTTTTTGTGTGTCCGTTCCCCCCCCCCCCCCCGTAATTTTGTGTTTTGGCTGCACAGGGATGCTGACAAGGGGTAGGGAGAGAGCGGAGGCATCCATAAGCTGTTCTTGCTGCTGAATGGTCCCCAATGCAACTCATTATTTGAGACTCGGAGGTCATGGGTCAGGATGAGGAACTTCTCCCTCTTCTCTTTAGCAGCAAACTTTTGAAGACCTTGAAACACTTTGTGGAGTGACTCAGGTTTCAGAGGGGTGTTGCAAAACTGTGTTTCATGCAGGAAACAGCCTGAAATTCCCCTTTCTCCGCCCCTCTTTCGTTTTACATCCTTTACAAGGCTGCACTTTCCAGACAAGACCTCCCAGTTCAGATAGCAAAGGCTAATCAAGAAGGAAATTCCCAGCTGCTGCCAAAAGAAAAAAAATATTAAAAAAAAAATTCAATGAAGTGAAAGTAATCGTGTCGTTCTTCTTCAGCCATGGCCGAGTGCAACCCACTGGAGAGTCTGCAGAAAGAAGCATCTTGCTCCATCTGCCTGGATTATTTCAGTGACCCCGTGTCCATCAACTGCGGACACAGCTTCTGCCGGGACTGCATCACGCGATGCTCAGGAAAATCTGACCAGAGGTTCGCCTGCCCCCAATGCCGAGGAATTGCCCAGAAAAGAAAATTTAGACCAAACCGTGAGCTGAGGAACCTGGCGGAGATCGCCAAGAAGCTGAGCATGCAGGCAGGGTATGTGGCCAGAGCAGGTAACGTGTGCCCAAAACATCAGGAACCGCTCAAGCTCTTCTGCCAGGAGGACCAGACGGCCATCTGCGTGGTGTGCGACCGCTCCCACGCTCACCGCACTCACACCGTTGCCCCCATCGAAGAAGCCACCCAGGAGTGCAAAGTAAGAAATCACAGCGCGGTGCTTCGCTCTGATGGTTTGGGTCGGTGGTTTTTTTTTTGGCTCACCGGAGGCTGAGGACTTCTAGCCAGGGGGTTCTCCACCTTTCCAAGGATATGGGGAAAGAACACCCTGTAGGATTTCCCAAGATTTGGGATGTAGCAGGTTGGGCTGAGCTGGTAGGTCATCTAGCTGGGGTTGCTTTGCATCGCTGCCTTGGCTCCAGCCTTGCCTGGATTTGATGCAGCCACCCCAGTCTGCAGGCACCCAGATGCATGGCGAGGGGCACAGCTTGGCTTGGGGGTATGTGGGGGGGCAAGCAGAGACTTCAGAGTGCTGGATCAAACCCAACCCACCAGCAAAACCCACTTTTAGGGTCACCCCCAGACAGCATGAATTGATTAAAGCCTGATTTTCACCATGACCTCCAAAGCAGGATTTCGATTTAAACTTCTCAAGGTGACCTTAACAGCTTGGACCCTTTACAAAAAGCCACCTCTTTATTTGCTGGCACCTTCTCTGGGGACCGCAAAGGAAGCTGAGGCTGGTAGCTCATAGAAAATATCCAAATTAGCAGAGCTGAACCCCTCCTTCACTCACTCGTGCACAGGCAGGGCTCTTGCTGCTAATTTTTGTGCATGAATTGGGTTGGAAATCCCAGATGAGTTGTCCTTTCTGCTGTAAATCTCTCCCTGAAGGAATTTCTTTCTGAGCATTTATCTCAGGATAACCGCGACGACATTGGGAGGCATTTTTAATTCCCTTGAGGGAGCATGGGGTCAGGAGGAGGAGGAGGAGTTAGTGCTTGTGGGGAAGAAGCTTGCTGACATTTCATCCTGCCCACAGGGGAAGAAATGACTGGGAATGGGGAGGTGAAAGGTGACATTAGTCACGCTGTGAGCATGAAACAAGATATGGGCAGGGGGGAAGAAGAAGTGAGGGGCAGGAGGGAGAAAATAAGCTGATAAAAAAATAAGAGGGGGTCAGGGTGGGATGTGTGCGCTGCAAACATCCATCAGCGTTTGTCGTGGGAAGGTCTTTTAGATGTTTAAAACCAGACATTTCTAAGGTGCAATTTACCTCCTCCTAAAAACAAACTCTGGGGACACTATTCATAATCATTATTTGTTGGTCTGCAGAAGGAGCTGAAGGTGACGACTTTGGGCAGAAACACTGATTCTGCAGATGATAGGAAGTTGCAGCAATTTGGGGGACCTGATTAAGGGTAAAAAAAAAAAAATTGATGTTATGCTCGTGAGGGGATAAAATGAGCCAAGCAAAGCTGAACAGATTATGGTGAATGCAGAAGATAACTGGCCACAAATACACTGGGAGAAGGAACCAGCAAAGAGCAGAACAGGGGTGTAAATGAGGCTGCAGTATTAAATACTGCCTTCATTTGACTCTTCATTCACAAAATGCTTCATAGAAAAGGACTGGGGTGAAGAAGGGCAACAGAATAAAGAATATTTAAATATTCCCAAGTTGTGCATCCCTCTCCCCAACAACTTGCAGATTAATATTATTATTTTTTTTTATGCCCAGGAGCAAATCCAAAGCAAGCTGAAGAGCCTCAAGGATGAAAGAGAAAGGCTCCAAGGACTAAAACTGACTGAGGAGAAGAGAAGCCGAAAGTATCTGGTAGGCACTTGCTGCTGCTGCTGTATGCACAGAGGGATCTTCTGCTGGTCTGATGTGCAGGTTCAGAGATATCTGACTGGCACCCAAATTTGCACTGAGGAGGAAAACGCCTCCAGCAGCTCCACCCAGATGGGTCCATCTCTCTTTCACTTGCTCCATCTTGGCAAGGCAGCCATGAATGAAATGGAGATGATTCTCGAGGGGAAATCGGCAGCCACAAAATGCTAGTGGGGAGTGAGGTGGTTTCTGAAGAGTTGTAGGGAGGTGCTTGCAGCTTAGCTGAGCCACGTTTTGGGCACATGGGGCCTCCCGGGCAGATTTGCATGAGGGGCTTGGTGCGATGGTGCTTCAGACCTCTCCGTCTTCACCGCAGATGGCTGCACCCCGGGAGCTGCCTTCTGCCACCCAGCCCTGGAGATGGGTCAGCCACATCAAGCACGAGGTCTGCAGGGGTGCTTGTGTCCAACTCAGACCCCAGTGGGGCATTTCTGCTGCTGCACAGCTCTCTGGGTCCTTGTGAGGGTGGTGGCTCTCGTGGCAGCTTGGGGCATCCAGATGCAGACATCGCCAGATGTTTCCATCACCTCCCAGCCCTGTTTTGGGCTGTCAGAAGTTGGGGGATGGATTTGTAGCTCTGAGGAAGTGAGAGATGGTGATTTCCTCAAAAGCAGAAGCAGAAAGCATAGCAGATGTTTCACTGCAGCTTCATGAGATGGCAGGCTGCCGGGGTGAAGGTGAGCAGAGACAGGCAATGGCTTTCCTGCTAAATAAAGCGGGAGTAGAGGGAAAACACCATGAACGTGCTGCCGGTTGCTTGTGCCGCAGTCCCTGGCCTGGATTTGGCCCTGTCCCATCCAGCTACTGCCCTCAATGCCAACACCTAGGAGTTTTGGGGGATTGCACGTGCCAGGGACCACTTCCAACAGCGTCCGCAGAATCTCACCACATCTGAATCCTCCTCTCACCCCAGTGTCCTCAAACACTATCCCAGCAGGATTTGTCCCATCAAACACTCACAGATGCCTGCATGCAACACCTGGTCTTCTCCAGGCTGTGGGAAAAGCATGAAGCAACACTGCCTGCATGTTTCTCAAGCTGAAAAATAAGACCAACCCCTTAAAAAGGCCAGGTATATATTGTGACTCCACAGGGCATCGCACAAAGCTCAAAGGGGACCCAGAGCCACATGCTATGGACTTAGACTGGCCTCAGGGCCAAAGATCAGTCCTTGCTCCTGTTTTATTTAACCAGGTTTTGCAGGTCTCAGATTTCTTCTGTTCTCATCCTTCCCCATCCCTTCCTTGCAGCAGCAGACAAGAGCCGAGAGGTGGAAAATCATGTCAGTGTTTAAGCAGCTGCACCAGTTCCAGAACGAGCAAGAGCGTCTCCTCCTGATGTGGCTGGAGGACACGGAGAAGCAGATAGTGCAGACCCAGACAGAGAATGACAGGAAGATCTCCATGGAGATCTCCTATCTGGGCAACCTCATTCAGGAGCTGGAAAGGATGAGCCCACAGCCAGAGAATAAATCCCTGCAGGTGAGAGCGAGGAGCCGGACGATGGAGTTTGCAACACTCCGAATGTGCTGTTGAGGTGGTGCTCAATTCTCACTCTCCCCAGTTGCTTTGCCTTGTCATTTTGAGTAGTTTATTTAGATGCTTATTGCATGAAGAAGCCATACCATACATTATATATCAACATCAATGAGCTACACTAGGTCATATCCAACCCATGAAGAGGAGGATTCCACAATTAGCATCTTGGAAGTATCCACCAACTGTTTCCCTCCCAACCCCAGGCAAAGCAAGGGATATTGATGCACATCTTGCATGATTGTGGCAAGAGCTAATAAATGAATCCTGGCTTAAGTCCAGGGTGAGGCTACTCAGCAGAGGACCACACTTTCCCTCCCCAAGAGACCATGCCAGGCAGGACACAAGCAGAAGCAGCATTTGGAAGTGGATATGATATTCTACCAGCTGTGTTTGAGCATTTCTTCTAGCTAGGGACCAGATTGAAGGGACTAAACAGGCCACTGGATAAGTACAAGAGGTCCCTGATCTTGCTCTGCGCTGGCAAAAGAAAATCTAAAACAAGCAAAGCACGCTTGCAAACAACAGCTGAGGGAGATATGAGATATAAAGGGGCCTGAAGATTGCTCAAAATTTAATGCCCATCTTCTCTCTCCTTTAGGATGCCAGGAATGCCTTGACCAGGTATGTGGCTCTCCCTTTCCAGAGGGGACGGTCTTCCCCAGCACAATGTCAAGAAGCAGACATGAGCAGGGGAGCAGGAAGGGTTTATGCTCTCTACCAGAGTCCCCAGCACTCAGGGTGAGAAAGAAGCTGGGGAGGAGACGACCCTGGGTTGAGATCACATCCCCACCAGCTGGAGGAAACCAATATCCACCATTGAGGAGGTCCAGAGTGAGAGTGTGTCCTCCACAGGGACATTGGGACCACTGACATGCCCAACAATGTCTCAACTGACTCAACTTGATGCTTGGGGAGAAATAAGCTTACCTGGCAGCTTTTCTAAGCAGGGTTTCTACATAGCTCATTCAGCAAGGAAGGAATGCAAAAATCTTCTCCTTCCAGGTGTGAAGCAAGGACCTTCCAGCAACTGACAGAGAAGTTCCCTAGAGTGGAAAAGAGACTCAAGGATTTATCTCAGAAAAACATCATTCTGAAGGAAGCCCTGAGAAAATTCAAAGGTACAAAGGAAGGGGAAAATCTGAACACACTTTTGCAGCTGGAAAGGAGTGGACACTAGCCAATTACCAGCATAAAGCCCCAGCTAAGGAATGCTAATGAGGAGTTACTCAATAATCCTCCTATCTGGGGCTGGAGCTGGAAGAGGGAGGGTAACTGCGTCCCCAGGTCTGTTTGCAGATGCGTCTGAATGCTTGAGTAATGTGAAGGACTAGAGCAAGCCCCTCCCTTCAGCTACACGAAGGAAATGAATCAAATTCTTGATTCCAGTCCTATTTAAACCAAACAGGCTGTAGGTAACGTCTAGCCATCCATGAGGCAGGCAGCATGAAAAGTCAATGTATTGCAAATGGATGGTGGTGCATACACACATAAACCCTGAATGAGCTATTTTGAGACTGTTCTCCATGTTCAGATAACTGTCCCATTCCCTTCTCTCATCTCCAATTAGTAATTGGTGCAGTCAACTCTGAATTAAGGAAATAACCACATAAAGCTGGTCATACTGGGTTTGAAGGTCCATCTATCCATGAGCTGGACTTGTTCACTTGGTGATTTTGCTTGTTTTGCAAGGGGAAAAGTGCACCTCCTCGTATTTATCCATTTCTACTACACTCCCTCTCCCTCATCAACAAACTAACAGCAATTCTCTCCTCCTCTCTCATTCCAGAGAGTCTCCCAGTTGAACTGGATGTGCAATGGGGTAAGTGACACGAGACTGGAGGTATACTGGTGTAAAAAGGGGACCCAAATGAAAAAAAGACAGCAAAAGCAGGGAATTCACGCTTTTCTGGTGGGTTGGTGAGATGAATTTCTATTCCCCTTTGATCAGAATTAGAAATAGTACAAATCATTAGAGCCTTTAAATAGATCTGCATGGAAGATTTAATGGAGAAAGCCTTTACCAAATAGCTTCGGTCAGGCCAAGATTTCATCCCTGGAAAAAATGAGAGGATGCAGATGGAGAGAAATATCCATTGCCTTCCCTCTGACATGCTGTTTTCCTTCTCTTGTGCTTTCTTTCCCATCAGCAAACGTGACTCTGGATCCAGACACAGCAAACCCCCACCTCATCCTCTCTGAGGACCGGAGGAGCGTAAGGTGGGATGAAACACCCCAGAATTTGCCCAACAGTCCCCAGAGATTTGATACCTACTGCTCCGTGTTGGGTTGTGAAGGCTTCACAGTGGGGAGGCACTACTGGGAAGTGCAGCTGGGGAGCAGGGGATTTTGGGCTGTGGGAGTGGCCAGAGACTCGGCATGGAGAAAGGGTTGGATTAACCTCGACCCTTCTCAGGGGATTTGGGCTGTTGGCATCTGTGGGGACAGGTTTCAAGCTTTCACCTCCTTCGAAACTGTTCAGCCTCTGAATGGGAGGCCAAGGACTATCCGTGTCTCTCTGGATTATGAGAAGGGACACGTGGCTTTCTTCGATGCTGATAATGAGACCTTGGCTTTTGCTTTTCCTCCAACTTCTTTCAATGGAGAGAAAATCCTGCCTTTTTTCTGGGTTTGGGAGTCCAAGATCCAGCTGGTTCCCTGAAACAGTATGGGCAGCAAGATGGACATTACATGCTCTGGACAAGCCTTTGGTTTGATCCAGGAAACCACACTATGTTTCAGGACTCTATGGATGGTAAAGAATAAAGTGGAGCAAATGAGTCCCAGTCCCAGAGTCCACTTTGAATCTCGTTGTCGTGGGCCTTTCAAGAGCAGCAGGTTGAGAAGGGATTGTTTTGGGCAGACATCTGGATTTTTTTAACATTTGGGTACTCTCAAAGATTTTGCTAGGGAATATCACCCTGGGACGAGCAGGAAAATGAAGCCTATAATTGGGACACAGCTTTAATACCTTCTACTCTTCTCCCATCCTTTCCAATTTTTCCTTTCCCTGACATTCAACAATGACAGGGGCTTCAGCAGGGCTGAAGAAGCTGGCTTTGGTTCCTGGTTTAGTTACTAGAAAGGCAAAGAAGATACCACTGAATTAAGTGCAATATCTGCTATTTTCCCACCAAGACCTCTCATGAGGCAAAACCTGCACAGTATTGACAAGAACATATGCCTTTTAAGGCTTTGGTGTTGAACCCCATGGATTTCAGCTGCCTTTCTTAGAGCTGTGGGGTGGGGGAAATCAGAGCTTAGAGGGGTAAAGATGAACAGAAAGATCTTCAACTCTGCCTTTCTGCAATTTATATATACACATTTGGGTCAGGAAACTTAGTAAGCAGTTTTAGATACATTTTTATATGCAAAATGACTGTATTAAGGTGTCTTTCTATATTTCAAGGGCTGTTTTCTCTTTCTTGTTAGAGAGAAACTGGGAAAATGGTGCTGTGTCACCAGCAGCATGGCAAACCCTGGTGGCTTTGTTGCCCTCTCGTGACCTCTTTCTTGTAAAGCTCACATGAAAGCACTTAATAAAGCCTTTCTTGCTTCATCACAGCTGTGATGGGAGGGAAGAGCAATGACTCTTTCTGCTTATGTTTCTGAAAACCACCTGGACTGGAAACCAGTTGAAAGGCAATGGCAGATGAGTGATGCTGGAAAGACAGGACAACAACAATCTTTGAAAGTAAAGGCATTTAAAGAGCAGGAAAAGGAAGGAAAAGCATCAATCCAGACTCTCAGCTATGTCACCGCAGATCAGAGAAACCTGCTGGGACCTTGCAAGGTCTTGGAGGCACCAGCAATCTCCAGGGATGCATGAGCATCTTTGATCCATAGCATTCTCTGTAGGGTGTTAGTTTGATGTCCCACCTTACCCAAAGGGCAAAGCTGATGTCCCAGGGGTCAGGAGCAGCAGAAATTTCTTCTGGAGTGAATTGCACATTTGAACCCTTAGGGTCACCCAAGAGTTCTCCCAAAGAGCTCTATAGATGCTGTCCTGAAGGGTGCTGAGGTCCTCCCCAAGCCCTGGCCAGGTCCCGTCACTCCTGATATCTCAGAAGGATTTTCAGCCAGTGGTGGTCTCCCACCCCAGCTGTACCACAACCTCTCTTAGGTGCTAAGTAGGATGTGAAACTCCTGTTCTAGCTGCTATTGAGTCACCAAATCCACCGGTCTCCACTGATTCAAAGGACAGGCTTTGGAGACTGAAAAAAACGGTGCCTTTGGGAAAGGGTAAAAATGGGATGGGCATCTCCAGTTGTCGTGCTCCCCACCTAACTGCTACTTCCCAGCATTGGCAGAGCAATATAAATAAATATATTGCCTAAAGCCCTCCTAGAAAGGGGCTGGATCTCAGTTTAACCAATGGCTTAGAATCAGGAAGAGAAATCTGTCTCCTTCCTGATCATTTGAAAGTGAAACAAGCTTGGTCACTTTCTATGGCAGCCAGGAGGTCTGTGGAGAGCCTCCAGGATGAAGCCTCCTGCTCCATCTGCCTGGAACTTTTCCAGGACCCCATGTCCATCCACTGTGGGCACAGCTTTTGCCGGGCATGCATCACTCAGAACTGGAAAGGACTGACCACCAACTTCTCCTGCCCCCGGTGCAGGGAGACGGTGCCCCAGGAGAGCATCCGACCCAACTGGGAGCTGGCCAACATCATCGAAATAGCCAAGAGCTTGAACCTGCAACCAGTCAGAGAGGTGGAAGAAGGGGAGAACTTGTGCAAGGAGCATCAGGAAGCCCTGAAGCTCTTCTGTGAAGATGAGGAAAGGCTGATCTGTGTGGTGTGCGACAAGTCCAAGGTGCACCGTAACCATTCTGTGGTTCCTGTGGATGAGGCTGCCAAGGAGTACAAGGTGAGGGGTTTTCGGGCACGTTGATGCACAAAGGGCCAGAAGTTCCTGGTGTTGCTGCTCTTGATGGGTGCAGATACGTGTCTAGCCTTTGGGCTGTGGGATAAACCACCTGTGGACTCACCCATCCTTGGCTCTTGATTCCAAGTATTGAGGTGGCATTACCTGCCCTGAGGAAGAGGTGGACATAGGAGCACCATGCTCTTGGGGACCAAGGGATCATCTCCCCCAGGGTTCAGCCATGAGCAGAGGCTTAGGGAAGAGTAAGAAACAGATGCATGTGTTTTCTTCCCACCACAGTCTCCACGTAACCTTTTAACCTCACAATTTGCAATGCCAGGGGTTTACTGAGCCTCATGAGGGTTTGTTTATCCAGCAGCTATAAATGGCACTCTCCTCCAGGATGCGGGTCCCTTATCAAGATCAAGTATGCTGAAGATCAGTAGGAAAAAAAGAAAGAGATCCTCATCCCTTCTCCCACCCCACAGCTCCCTGAAATCTCCTTGACCTTGGTTTAAAAAAAAAAAAAAAAAAAAGGGGGAGGTTAACAGCCTCAAAACAGTCACAGTTGTCACAAAACTTTTGCAACACTTACTTCAAGAGCAGTCAAGAGTTCTCCATTGTTTCTGCTGAGCATGGCAGATTATGCCAAATCCATGAGACTGCAACCATGACTGAATTTCCAAAGAAATTGACTTTGCCCCCCCAAGCCTGATCTTTATCCTCAGCTCCTTATTTGTTTGTTTGCTGGGTTTTTTTAATTCTAAAAGCTTTACACCAATTACTAGCATCTGACATAAGACTAAACTAAGAACCCCCCCCCCACGCTTTTCAAATGAAGGTGTTGTTTCTCCCAGCTAAATGACCCTGCTCACAGCAAAATGCCATCCTCCAGAGATCAAAACTTTCTTACATCAGCAGCAGATGCAGGTGCCAGACCCATCTGTCTCCTGCTGCTGTGGACCAGCTGGCATTAGATGTGAAAGCCCTTCAGCTGGCCTGCTTGCAATGTGGAATGAGCCTGCTCTAATTTTGCACTGAGTTATTTTTTTGCCTGGCTTCATACCTCACAAGGTACTTTCCAGCAACAATGCCTCTGCAGGCAGCTCAGGCCAACCTGATATCAGTTTCCTTTTGCAACAGAGAAGCTGGAAAGACCCAGAATTGAGTTTCAAGCCAGCTGTGGACCAGGAAGCACTGCTGGCATTGCAATAGCAAAGAGTCTACTTCTGATGGCAGACAATGATGCCATGAAACAAGGGACTTATTTCTTTCCTCTCAGGAAAGAATTCAGACCCAACTGCAGCTTCTGAAATTAGAGCACGAGGCGCTTCAATCTTCCGTGAAGGCTAGAGAAGACAGAATCCAGGACTACACTGTAGGTACCCATCAGTTTTCCTTGGCAGAGGGTGGGGGAAGAAAAGAGAAACATCTCCTCTTCCTCTCTGCCATAGATGGGTGATGCTCAAGGAGTGTGGGGAAGGTAGAGTGGGTTTGTATCTTTCCCAAATGGGTCTTTTTGGTGGATCCCACTAATGCATGACCCCCCCGTTGACTCTTGATGGTCTTGTCCCACTTTCTACTTTCCTTTACCTGCTTCGGCTCGCCCTTGGCAGAAGAGGATAGAAGCTGAAAAGCAGAAGATTGTGACCGAATATGAGCAGCTGCACAAGTTTCTGGAGGAGCAGGAGTCCTTTCTGCTGGCTCAGCTGGAGAAGATGGGCATGGAGATAATGAATGCACATAAAGAAATCCTCACCAGGCTTTTGGAGGAGACCACAAGCCTGGACACTCTGATCAAGGAGGTGGAGAAGATACGGCAGCAGCCAGACTGTGAACTCCTGAAGGTGAGACCCCAGGCATCCCAAACTTGCTGTGAAGGCACTGGTTGAGCACCAGCTTGGTCTCTAGCTCTCAATTTTATACCTCAACATGCTAAAGGAGGGACCTCATTACAGCAGGACCCTGGTACTCCAAGGGGAGGTATTCCAGGTCACTAAATCTCTTTTTCTCTCTCATCTAGGACATCAAAACCACCTTAAGCAGGTACGTGGTCCCTCTCCTATCAAAATTTCACCACAATAGTGCAACTTTTTGGCAGGAGATTGGGAGAAATAATGTAGGGACAGGTTGGCCCTCCTGAAGTATAGCCTTTGGACTTGACTGAGGAAACTGGGGTTTGGAAGGAGGGCTCTTCCTCTCTACTTAATTAATGATAAATTCAGACAAGTACCAACACCGATGGCTCAGTCATCTGCACGAGCTGAACTAGGAGGACAGGGTTCCATTTCTGAAGAGCACAGGTTCCTGTACTCTCAAAGTGAATATCTGGTGGGGTCATGTTGGGGAACAGTCTTAAGCCGTTGCTGGGGAATAGCTCAGCATAACAAAAATGAGCATCATCCTGGAACAAGTTGTCAGGGGGCAGCAAGGGCTGGTGGCTCCCTATGGAGCTGCACACAACCATACAGGAAGCAGAGACGTCACCAGCCATAGAGCCAAGCAGGGCTGGGAAGAACAGCCGGGGGTAGACCAGAGCAACAGGCAGGTCCGTGGGCAAAAGGCAGGGCTGGGGGCAAGCCAAGGTGGCAGCCCATGGGATGGGTCAGCAGGGCCCATGGCCATGCATGGATACTCCTCTGAAGCAGCTTGCAAAAGGGCTAAATGTTTCGGAGCTGAGCTTCAACAGAGCCCCTGGACCATGGGTGGGGGTATGGAGTCCAGGGTGGGTCTGCTCAGGGTTGTTAATTCCCGTTAGGGCCCTGACACAACCACCTCATCCTGTCACAGCTGATGCAGATCAATAAACATCTACAAGGGTAATGTGTGATCATGTTGTGCAATTTGCTGCCTAAGATGTGCGATGTGGTGCAGACCCATTCATCTTCCCTCTGCTAATTCTCCCCACTGACTACTGATAAAACACTGAGTAGCAAACTACAACCAGGCATAAATACATCCTCTTTCCTTCCAGGTGCAAGAGGGAAACGTGGTCACAGTCACTCAATATTTCCTCTGAGCTGGAAAAGAAATTCTGTGATTTCACAGAGAAAACCGAAGATGTCAAGGAGTCTATGGAGAAATTTCAAGGTACAGTGTGCAGGTCCAGAAAGGAAAATGTGATCGTGCTTCTTGGTGGGGAGGGATGGAGTGAAGCCATGCGAAAGAAATACATCCTGGTTGTTGAATGAGGGATTTTTTTTCAAGATTGAATGAGATTGGAAATAAGCAGCGAGTGTTAGTCTGATGTTACCTGGCTGCCGCTGTTGTTGCCTGTTGCATTGAGTCCCACGTATTTCACATTAAGTACATGGAGATAGTGTCTTGCTGCTGTCCCATGCTCCTCATCGCAGACACGCTCCAATGCATCATTGTATTCATTTTCTTTGCAGCAGCCCCTCTGTGTGTGGGTGAATTTCATATGTATAGTCCCGTTTTTCTTCTCTCCCTCCACAAGTTTCTCTACATTCCCCCAAGATTGTTCCTGACTCTGGATTTTTGCAGAAATCCAGAATCAGACCAATTTATCTTTCTTCCTCTCACATTTTCTCTTTCTCTTTCCTCTAGGCATACTGGAGTTCAAACTTCCCTTACTGAGTAAGTGAACCGAACATGTGCCCAACCAATCCAGCATATTAAATAAAAAAATACAGTAAAACAAGCTCCGCTGGCCCCAATGATTAACTAAACTCCTCTGCTGCCTCCTTTCCTCCTTGTCCCATACTGGCCCCACCATGAGGCAATGCCTGGAGGGGTCCCAACCGTATTGGATGGATGGGAAGGGAGAGAAAAAGACCCTCAAAATCTGCTGCAATGAGCCTGACTCTCTCTCCACCTCCAGCACAGGTGACGCTGGACCCGAACACGGCCAAAGCCAAGCTTTACCTCTCAGAAGACTGCAAGATCGTGCGGTGGGGAAGGTATGAGCAGAAGCTACCCTCCAACCCCAAGAGGTTCAAATTCCATCCCTGCGTGCTGGGCTCGAGGGGCTTCACGTCGGGTTGGCACTGCTGGGAGGTGGAGATCAGCAGAGAAGGCGTGTGGGCCATAGGGGTGGCCAAGGAATCGGTGCCGAGGGAGACAGATTTACCTCTGGTGCCTGAAGAGGACGTATGGGCTCTGTGTCACATCAACAGTGGGTACAAGGCTCTGACCCATCCCACTGTCACCCCCTTGACCCTACGCAGTGTCCCCCAGCGGGTACGAATCTGCTTGGACTGTCAGGAAGGGAGGGTGGTGTTTTTTGATGCTCTGAGCAAGGCACGGATCTTTGCTTTTCGGCAGGCTTCTTTCAAAGGGGAGGCGGTCTACCCATGGTTCCTGGTGAAGGGGAGTGCTTGCTTCAAACTTCTTTAAACTTTTTTCCTGTCCTGGTTTTGGCTGGGATAGAGTTAATTTTCTTCTTAGTAGCTGGTACAGTGTGTTCTGGATTTAGTGTGAGAATAATGTTGGTAACACACTGATGTTTTAGTTGTTGCCAAGTAGTGTGTATCCTAAGTCAAGGATTTTTCAGTTATCCATGCTCTGCCAGCAAGCAGGTGTACAAGAAGCTGGGAGGGACTGTGGCCAGGACAGCTGACCCGAACTAGCCAAAGGGATATTCTTACCATAGAATGTTAGTCTCAGTATATAACCTGGGGGGAGTTGGCCAGGAGGGGTGGATCACTGCTTGGGCATTAGTCAGCGGGTGGTGAGCAATTGCACTGTGCATCACTCGTCTTTTCTTGGGTTTTCTTTTTCTTTTTTTTTTTTTTTAATTATCTTCCTTTTAATTACTATTATTATATTTTATTATTATTATTGTTAGTATTTTATTTTACTTCAGCCATTAAATCATTCTTATCTCAATGCACGAGTTACTTTTGGTTTTTGATTCTCGTCTCCATCCCATTGGGAGGTGGGGAGTGAGTGAGTAGCTGCATGGTACCTAGTTGCTGGCTGGGCTTAAACCACGACATTTCCCAAGGCACAGGAAAAAAACAAAAAACAACACCCCATCCACTCACTCCTGGGAAACAAATGAGGGGCTGGGTTTTGTCCCAATTCCACCATGAGCCTCTGCAGCTCCAGGTGTTACAACAGTCAGAACTGGGAATGAACACAGAAACAGGACTGCTTCTTTTGGCATTGGTTCGATGTGATCCCTGATGCACTGGGCTTTAGTCAAGCCAGAGACTGGACCTTTTCCTTGAGGATATACAACAGACACAGGGGTTCAGATGAAGATCCATCAAGTCCTTGTCCTGTCCCCAAAAGTAGATGCCTAGGAAAGCAAATAAAAGCAGGGCAAGAATGACTATGGGCCCAGGACCTCCGCTTAAGCAGCGTAAATGGGTAATTAAACAATTAAAAGCATATAATGACAGGCGTGGAGAGATGTCATGTTTGGCTCTGTCCTCTCTCTAACCCCATTGGGCAGCTGCAGAAAACGATTTGCTCCGTCTCCTTTCCAGGCTGGATAATCCCAATCTCTCCCCATCCATCCTGGGCTTCCGTTTGGCAGCCTGATGCTGTCTGCCTTGTACTGGGAAGGCCCACACTGGTCCCCGTGCACAGATACAGCCTCACATGTGCTGATGGAGGGGAACAATCCTTCCCCTCTCCACTCTTGCTAATGCAGCCCCATATGGGGCTGATATCTTTGGTGCATGGTCCCACTGCTGACCCATGGACTCATTAGGATGAGAGGAAATGGCCTCAAGTTGCACCAGGCGAGGATTAGATTGGATATTAGAAAAGATTTCTTTACTGAGAGGGTTGTCAGGCATTGGAACAGGCTGCCCAGGGAAGTGGTGGAGTCACCATCCCTAGAGGTGTTCAAAAAACATGTAGATGTGGCACTTCAGGACATGGTTTAGTGGGCATGGTGGTGTTGGGTTGACAGTTGGACTCGATGATCTTAAAGGTCTTTTCCAACCTAAACAATTCTATGATTCTGTGGAAAACTTGTCACCCCCCAGAGACCCTGAAGTCCTGTTCCATGGTTGGTCCTGGTGCAGGAGGCTATCCCACCCCAAGCTTAATGAGGCTTCTCCCCAGCCATGTCTCCAGCCCATCCTGGTCCTGCTGAAGAGCAGCCCTGCCCTCCTGCCTCCTATCTGCTAACTCACATCTGGCTCAGAAAGCCAAGTGAACCGAAACCAGCAGGAGGCGAGGAGGAAGCATCGCGCGTGCTCGACCTCTTCTCTCTCCTCTGTGCAGCCTTTTTGTGGCGTTTGGTCTGGGGGTTGATTTCCCCCCATTGGCAGTGAGGAAACGGCTGACCCAGAGGAAGGACCGTCCTTCTCCTCTTTCTGCAAAGCAAAGCTTATTTGATCCTCTCCCAGAGGTAGGTTGGGAAGAGCCATGGCTATGCAGAGTCCAGTGGAAAGCCTGCACAGTGAAGCCACTTGCTCCATCTGCCTGGGTTATTTCCAAGACCCCGTCTCCATCCACTGTGGCCATAACTTCTGCCAGGCGTGCATCACCCGCTGCTGGGAAGGGCTGGAGTCACATTTCTCCTGCCCACAGTGCAGGCAGACGGCTTTGCAGAAGAATTTCCGTCCCAGCAGGGAGCTGGCAAATATTGCCAAAATTGCCAGGCAGCTAAGCCTGCGGGCAGGAGAAGGAGCAGCGGGATGGGAGAACTTGTGCAGGCAGCACCAGGAGGCTCTGAAGCTCTTCTGCAAGGACGACCAGCAGCCCATCTGCATGGTGTGCGACAGGTCCCAGGCTCACCGCTTCCACACCGTGGTCCCTGTCGAAGAAGCTGCCCAGGAATATAAGGTAAAGCCTGGGGGGACATGCTTGCACCTCCCCACCTCACAGAAAATCCCTTTCCAGGGGCAAAGTACAGCAGTTCAGGTGGATCCGCACTCTGTGCCCCTCCGTGGTGCAGATGCAAACAGGGACCTTTGGGTGTCACTTACCCCTGTGGTTCCTGTTTGCATTTTACTGCATGGGTATTTGTTTTTTGCAATATTCCTATAAGGTGGTACCCTTTAATTTATTGATCTTTGCCAACAGCCTGGGAGAAATAAAAAAACCCCAACCAACCTTGTTAGCCTGTTTCCTCTTTGAAATCTGCTGTCGACTCAACTGTACTGAAATACTGACAACAATAAATATTCAAAATATGTAAAAATGCCCAAGAATTCCTGATTTTTTTTTTTACTTAGTTAAATCAGTTATTGATGGCAATTTTGCATATTTGTTCCCCTATTCACTCTTTCTTCTCTGTTTCACTCTGTTCAAATACAGAGAAATAACTTTTTCCTGTCTCTTCTTTCTCTGCTCCTTTTGTTTTCTGCTGATCCAAACTTGTTCCCATCTTCTCACCAAAAAGCCAAGCACTTGGCAGAGTCATGCAAGCACAGTGCAACATCGTGCAGCGTTAACAGGAGGAACTCCTTGCTGCAAGATGTTGCTGATGCTGAAGGTTTCTGTGGGTTCAAAAAGTACTTCTATAAATGCATGCTAAACAAATCCACTGAGGGTTATTAAATACAGAGATATTTGTCCCAGAGCCACCAATTTCTGGAGGCTGCGAGTGTTTTTGAGGGAAATCTCACTGCGCACTTATCTTGCTCTTACATGTTTCCAGGACATGGGCTATTGATTATTGTTGATGCTTTGCACTTCTGCAGATTTTTTTTTCCCTGTGCTTGCAGTGAGGTTTGTGTTTGCCAGGTTGCATTTTCTTTGCACAGATCTTCAGAACACCATAGGTCACTTTTAGACCTTCTTCCTCCTCCAGTTCCACTCCTTGCAGAGGAGCCAGTGTTTAGGCAAAGCCTTTCCCATCTAAGATGAAGGCAGAAGTATTTTTAGTGGAGAAAAAGGATTTTTCTCAGCTCCTCCAAGAGCATATTGTCTTTTTCCATAGGAAGAAATCCAAGCCCGCCTACAGGCTTTGAAGGAGGAGAGAGAAAAATACCTGGAAAGCAGAAAAACTGGAGTAAGGAAGAGCTCGTACCTGGTAGGTGCCCTCCAGCAGGAGCCTGGGGGAGCGTGGATCTCTCCCTCCACCCCAGCATTGCTGGTGGATTTTGAGGCCAGATCTTGCATATTTGGTTTGCAGAGTGTTGTGCCATTTGGTCTGGGCACCAGCCAACCCTGTGTTTATCAGCTATGTTTTCACATTAGCTGGAGCCTGCACTAGGGAGATAACATTGCAGCTCCTTTGCAAGGGAGCTAGGGGGGCAGGCAGCTCTCAGCCTGGTGTAGAGATGGGCTGGAAGGTTTCCACCCCCGCTAAACTCTATAAATCTCCCTCTTATAGAGCCCAGTTGAGGTTGCATCTTTTGGTTTTGCTTCCAGGCTAAGCCTCCTGAATAGTCCCTGCTACTACCTAAATCCCCAGCAAGAGGGTTTGCTGTTAAATTCACCCTTGTGTTGACTGAATATCACTGAGGACATGGTCTCCTCAGACCAGCCGGGTGGCCTTGAAGCATTAATCTGTTTTTCTTGGGCATGGTGGGAGTCTTCTGTAGCTCCCACCATCTCCTGCCCGTCTTGCAGAGCTTCACCTGAGGCTACTGTGATTCCTTCTGCAAAGGTCTGGGGTTCTTGCAGCCCCACAGACTGTGTCAGCCTTAGAGATGTGACACTAATAGAAACTAGAATGATGTAATGATAATCCACGAGGGAAGTTTTTGCCAGTGTTTCAGGTGCTAGAGTTGTAGAGAGGTCACACCATGCCTTCTGC
The DNA here is from genome assembly GCF_929443795.1 of Astur gentilis. Lineage (NCBI taxonomy): Eukaryota > Metazoa > Chordata > Aves > Accipitriformes > Accipitridae > Astur > Astur gentilis. Next base: position 1,607,348 of record NC_064915.1, on the reverse strand, counting down.
TCTGTGGGGAGGTCTCCTGCCCTCCTTTCATCCCCTTTGCCCTCATCTCTGATCCTGGCAGGAGAAAACCAAAACTGAAGGGAAGAAGATAGTGTGTGAATTTGAGCAATTAAACCAATTTTTGAAGGACCAAGAGCGCCTCCTCCTGACCCAGCTGATAGACCTGGACAGGGCCATCACCAGGATCCAGGATGAAGCAGTGGCAAAGGTCTCAGAAGAGATGTCCCACCTTGACACCCTGATCTGGGAGATGGAGGGGAAATTCCAGCAGCCGGCAAGCCAATTCCTGCAGGTGAGAGCCCAAAGCATCAGGGCTGGTGGGGAAAGGAGGGATAGAGCAAAGCCTGAGACCCAGGAGCCCAAATTCAGCCCCATGGGACCCCCCTGGTGTCTTCTAGCATTGCTGCAGGTGGGATCATCCTATGGGTGGGGGTCCTTCTTTGCTACTGCATTGACATGAAAATACATAACTTTTGTTAGAAGATACAACACTTGTTGTTCCTCTTCCCCAACTGTCTTTCCTCCTCTCTCTTCCCTGCTTTAGGACATCAGAAGACTCTTAAACAGGTAATGTGGCTCCTTCTCACCTTACCCACACTCTGATGCTTGGAGAGGTTCCGGATGCCACCTGGGTGAATCCTGAGGTCGGGGTCTCAAGCCAGATGGATGCAGTCGATAGCTCAGCCTCCCACAACTGTGCTTTGTGTTTAGAAACATCTGCTCAGCGACTGCCTGGGGGAAACAAACTGCAAAGAAACAGGGCAGGGAAAAGGGGGATTTTATTTGCTCCTGGATAAGTATCCTCAGCCCATTCCATAGCTTCTCCTGAATTATTTAATGAGAACAAAATGAGCAATCAAACATATTGCATATGGGTTTTGCCCTCTTCTGCTCTCTTTGCAGTTGTGAAATGATGCAGTTCAACCCTCCGGTGGAGATTTCCTCCGATCTGGAAAGAAGGCTTGAGGACTTTGTTCAGAGAAACATCCTTGTGAGAGGCACACTGAGGAAATGCCAAGGTACTGAGCAGGGTTAGGAGAGAGCACGTTGCCTTGTGTGCCTGAGATCTGTGAGAAACTGGGTTCTTGTGTGCTGGCTGCTAATGCAAAACCCACCTAGTAACTGTTGTAAATAAATGCAGCTGAAAGTTTTAAGTAGAGAAGGACACTGACAGTTTTTCCTGGAGCAAAAATAATTGGGAAGTGGAGAGGAGAGAAAAACAAGCTCAGCAAAGGAATGTCCTCTCCCATGTCCCACAAGAAAAGCAAATTCAAACAGAGCTGCTGGTGCAGTTGTTCCCTTCACTTCCAAGCTGGTGGGAAAATTAAAGTTCATGTGGGTACAAAGCCAGGGAGGAGATGCTACAACAGGGGGAGAAATCCATCGCAGTGTCTCTTGGAGATGAGTTTACCTTTGCCAGGAGGTTCATCTCCCCTGGCTTTGGGAGAGTTGTATAGCTATCACAGCTTCAATATCTGCACCAGAGCAAGTCAACCCAGAGCCTTTGCACCCAGCCAAGCCCTCACACAGTATTTCCCCTCTCAAGTCTCCCGTTAGCTGTTTCACCTCCCCAACCTGTGCAATAAAGCTAAGCTGCAGCCAGTTTGCCCAACACATAAACCTGATACCGTGAAATCTCTCTCCTCTTTAGACAGCCTGATGTTTAAATTGCAAGAGCCAAGTAAGTCAATGGTAGTGGGTGGGAGAAAACGGGGTTTTGGCTTGTGGAAGAAATTCCTGTGGAAAAAACAATGGAATCCCCCCAGAGAGAGGAAGGGAAGGGTGACAGCATTCTGCTGTTGATGGTCCTGGTGTATCCGGGGAGTGAGATATGGTCCTAATAAAGCCAAATGCCCCTCTGGGACCCAAAGAAAAGGAATGCTGAGAAGAGCATTTGTGCTTCCCCTTCCCTCCCCATGAATTTCCCACCATCCCCTCCCCATGCCTCTGCTCCATGCTTTGTCCTCTCCCCCCCTTCTCCTTTCACCCAGGGAACCCCAAGGGTAGTGCCAGTCCCAGACCTGCCCTTGATGCCCAGTGAAACATTCAAAGCTGGGAGAAGCAGGGGAGTGGGGCTGGTCCCAGATGTTGGGAGGAGAAGAAACATCTCCAGCCTCTCCTGGGGCCAAGCCCTACCTCCAGTACTCTGGTTCTCCCTTGTCCTGCAGCCAACGTGACGCTGGACCCAGCCACAGCTCACCCCAACCTCCACCTCTCCGAGGACCGAAAACAAGCCAGGGGCCAACTGACCCAGCAAGACCTCCCGGACAACCCAGAGAGATTTGACTTCGAACCTTGTGTGCTGGGCTGTGAGGGCTTCACCTCAGGGAGACATTTCTGGGAGGTGGAGGTGGGGCAGGGGGGTGTCTGGGCCCTGGGGGTGGCCCGAGCATCAGTCAAGAGGAAGGGACCAATGAGCCTCACCCCCAAGGAGGGGGTCTGGGCGCTGGAGGCTTATTACTCACTCGCATCCCCCCGTGCCAACCTGCACCTGAACCCGCTTCCCAGGAGGATACGGGTCTCCTTGGACTATGAAGGGGGGCGGGTGGCATTTTTCAGTGCAGATGATGATGCTCCCATCTTGGTTTATACCAGAGCCTTGTTCAATGGGGAGAGAGTCTTCCCCTGGTTCAAGATGGGGATGGGGGCTCGTTTACAAGAAATCACCCAAACCCCACTCTCAGAGGACCAGTCCATGACTGGGCAGCTGATGTCCCCTCTGGACTGGGTAGGATTCAGGTTTCCCCTCCAGATTTGTCCTTGAGATGTCTGTCAATCAGACCTTAATGAAAGGGACATCTCCTGTGTGATGCCACCTGTTTGCTGTGGTTACTAGAGCATCTCGCTGAAACAACTTGCTGCTCTTCTCTCATGTCCATCTCCATTGGGAGCTTTGGGATGGCACCTGTACAGTAAGGATGGGGAGATGGGGACACCAGCAGACAGCAGTGAGGAGGAAGGACCAGCCGGTACAAGGTGATGGAGTCAGAACATTGAGGGGTTGATCAAGGATGGAGAGCACTCAGGACTTCCAAACGTGTGGCCTTTTAAAATTCATTTTGCCTTTAACGGACCAAATCCTCTGTTTTTACCTCTTTCTGAAGTGTTTTCTTTCTGACATCAATTGCAAGGCAGATCCAGAGTCTGTTCTGCCAAGGGAGGTGGCCTTTCACTACAAACTAGCTTGGTTTGGGGAGCTGGTCTCTATCTCTGTCTAGATTTCTGATAATTATTTTAAATAAAAGAACATTTTGTTTTGCATTGTCCCCTTTCTGCCTTGCTATGGATGTATTATTCTGGATTTCTTAGCCTTTGGATCAGCAAGATTAAGAAAAGCTGCACAGGATGTGGACACCTTGCTTACCTTTCCACCTTCTCGTGATCGACCTCCAGTTAGTCAAGCCCCCTTTGCAGGCAGTGAAGGGAAATGAACCCACCTGGAATGCAATTTTCCACACCATTATACATGTCCAGCTTCCTGGATAACTCCCAAGAAAAGCCTGTTTCTCCCTGTTGGCTGTTCAAGAGGGATGAGGTGGGACAAATTGTACAGGAGGCTGCTGTGGCTGTGCCAGTTAGATATTCCTCAACTATAAAAGTAGGTGGAGTGGATAGGTAAAATACAAATTCTGGCATTTTTTCCTGATTCACCTGCATTGATTCCCTCAAAACCTGCTGATTTTCTTCTGAGGAAACCCAAAAGAGGAAGAGGCACCACTGAAATAAATACACGTTATTGATTACAGAACCAAGAAGAGGAACTAGAAGCGAGAGTGGGAGGGAGCGGGTGATGTTGGGCTCAGAATAACAGATGAGATATGAGTGGGCACCCTGTGATGAAGTCCCATCTCACCATCCCATGGGTCCCATTGAAGGCAAACTTACAGCTGGTATTTCGGTGCTCTTTGTCATGCTGTGACATCTCCCCTCCATCCATGCTCCTTAGTCTGGGGCATCACTGTCACTTGGTCACATTAGTTGGGAAACATGGGGGATCCCACTGCAGGATAGATATCTGCTTTCTGCAAAGCCAACCTGAAATCACTGCAGGAGCTCAGGCATGAGGATTTATTAAAAAGGGGCAATCAGGGCTACTGGGAAAGACTTGAGCAAACAGCCTTGAGTACTTTTTGCTCTTTCTCCCATGTCATCCCCTTTCCCTTTGCCACGTCTCTGCCAGGGAGGAGTATGATCCATGTCCAGACACAGATCCAAGCCCAGCTGGGAAAGGTAGAGGGGAATACAAATATATAGGCTGTAGGTGCAGGAAGGAACAAAGAAGAAAACAACCTGGGTGAATCAAGGGAAAAGCTCTTGAGCTGTTCTGCAAGGACAAGCTTGTGGGTTGCTGGAAATCCCTGAACTACCATGGTCCCACCATACTCCTCTCAGAGGCACTTGCTGAGAAAAACAAGGCACAGACACCAGGTCCCAGTAAAAGCCTGTGCTTTCCTTAGGGGTAGAAATTGATGTTTTTCCAACTCTTTCAGGGCCACAGGGTCCCTCCACATCTCTGATCTCCATGCAACTCTCTCCCAGCTCCACCTCTCTTCCAGGATGTCCCTTCACTCTAGAAATATGCGATGCAGATATCTCCGCCCCAGCTGGTTTTCCAGGCTCTGTAGACGCTTTTAGGGTGCAACTCATTTGCCCAACCATAGGCACCTAGTTTTGACATGAAAGGAGCTGTGCCCTAGGCTGTGCCGATGGTGCGGAGCCACTATCTGTCGAAGAGCAAAGCAGCCCATCTCAGATGGAGGTGTCTCATTAGATGCCAACATTCATTCGGTTGCACCCACCTCCTGTGTCTGGCAGGACTGATTGCCTCCCAACCTGCTCACTTCAGGCCATGCTTCCCTGGCAAGTGGTTGCAGGGCGTTTGCTTCCAGTCCTACTGCTCCTGGAGCAAGTTACTCCCCTATGGCTCTTCCTGATGGGAATAGTTTGCTGGAAATGAGACTTGCATCTCCAAACCCGGCTGAGCAATTGCAGCTGGGAGACTTATTGCAGTTGGTAGCCCTTCAGCTGGGTCACGGTGACCCTGTCTCAAACTCCCGGTTGCTGCCGTGCAAAAAAATATATATATATTTAACCATGCAGCTTAACAAAGGATTAGTGGCTTATAAATTGCTTAGAAACATTTTCCTCTGAGCTCAGAGCCAGGACGGTGCTTCTGGGAGGGCATGTAGTGATGGGTGGCTATAGGCACATTCATGGCAGGGGTGCCAAGGACCCCAACTTGTGCTCCTTTAAGCACATTGTCACAGCCCCTCTTCCAGCACCTACAAAGTTCTGGCTGCACATTTCCCTCCCTGTTTTCTTATGCTTTCCCCACCCATGGTCCCACCAAGCCTCAAGAGCTCCCCACCCTCCTGGCAGCCTGAATTCGCCTCCAGTGCTTTTCTGGGAGGGTTGATGGTTTTGCCTAGCGCACAGCCCTAAAAAGAGGAGGACAAAAGCAGTGAGGTGACAGCCCTCAACAGCTCCCCAGAATAAAAAGCTGGAAGATTGACAAGCGAGAAACACGATGCTCCGAGCACATCAGGCCAAGGGTGTCACCACCTCCTGCCCAGGAGACATGGCGCGAAGAGCTGACTCACAGGCTCAACGCATCTGTGCCGCAGTTTTTTATCCAGGACTGGGAAGGAACAGGAAGAGAAAGGTACAGCCCCATCAAAGGGATAAAAACAACAGGTTTTTTTAGTTCACTTTGGAAGAAATTCGGGCGGATATTAAGTTTTCTGAAGGAAGAGAGAGAAGGTCTCCAAGGAAGGACAGCTACCCTGGAGTGCAGAAAACTGGAGGATCTGGTAGGTGTTAATCTCTCTGACCTCTTTAGTCCCTGGACGGTAATACACTGACTTTAGGATCATTTCTTTAGATCCTTTTCAGTTGCTTTGCACCACTGCTCTGCTGGTAAGTGCAGGAATATCATGGCTTTCTGCCCAAGTTCATGCAAGTGTGTTTGTAGCTTTTATCAGTATCTCTCCTCCCAAACCTGTGTTGCTTTTTTGCATCAGGTTTGATTTTTTTTCCACCCAGATTTCTCCAGGAATTCAAGAAAAATTAGTAGGCATTTTGGTTCATGGGTGATCTCCTGTGGGAAATGCCTTTCCATGGATTCCTCATAGTATTTCCCATCCCACTGCTCCTTTGCATCTTAAAAGGGGACGACAGGAGCCGAACCCTGGCAGACCATGCTCAGATTTTAGACATGCTGCAGGTCCCAGGAGGACATGAGCTCTTCTTGCTTTCACAGCTGGAAGACCTGAAAAATGAGATTGAGAAGAGGCAGGCAAAAAATGCCACCAAACCCTCAGAGGAGATTTCCCAGCTAGATACCCCAACACAAGGGCAGGAAGAGAAGAATCAGCCATTGGTGAGTGAATTCATCCAGTTTACAGTTTTCAATGGAAAATTGTAGGGGGGTAGTCCTTCCCACCAGGTAGCTACTGGCTTAATGAGTTGGGCTTTCCTAGTTCTGGTTTGCTCCTGTTCCCTTCGTAGTCTTGAAAACCCCAAGGGCATGAGGAGGGGGGGATTTGCAGCCTGGAAAGATGGAAGAAAAAAAAAAAAAAAGAGAATGAAATCGTTGTCTGTGGGAGGGAATAGTGATGGCTGGTGGCTCCCTACGGGATGGGGAGCTGGGCATGATAGCGTAGGGAGCAAGAGCATCACCAGCCTTCACCCCACCTTTGCGGTACCTGAGAGAGGGGAGCAGGGCAGGGCAGCCCAAAACATCAGGTAGGTCTGTGAGCAGGAGGCAGGGCTGAAGGCATGCTGGGAGTGCAGCCCATGGGGTGAATCAGCAGGGTCCACAGTCATGTTCCTCCAAGACAACTTGTGAAAGGACTAACTACCCCAGGACTGAGCTTAAATAGAGCCCCTGGGCCATGGGCAGGGGGTGGGTGATGTCTCAGGTCAGGCTGATCAGGGCCATTAGTGTCTATTAGAGCTGCTGGGGGCCCTGGTACTCTGCAATGGTCTAATGGGATTATGGAGCAGACAGAGGCAGTGTCTCAGAAGTGGCCAGTGAAAGGATGAGAGGCAACTAGCACAGACTGCAGCAAGATTATTTTTTTTCTAGATTTGGGGAAAAAAATGTTTTCCTTGTTAGCATGGTGCCTCCCTGATTCAGGGTCCCTCTAGATGTGGGCATTTCCATCCTTCCATGTATTCAGAACTTGCCTGAACCCAGCATTGAGCAGAGGGTTGAAGCTAGGACCCAATAGGTCCATCCCCAACTAAATAATTCAACATTGCTGTGATTTAAGCAGAAAAGTTCATGCTGAACTTCCTTTTCTCTTTCTCTCTTCTTTCCCTAGGATGTGAAAAGCACCATCAGCAGGTATGTGGCCTCTCTGAAAGGCTGTTTCTTGAGCTTTTCAAAGAGCAATGACCACGGAGGAGGAAGCTCCTTGGTAGCTGCTGAATACACCTTTGCTTCAGGGAAAATGTGGGAGTCAGGAAGGGTATTTTGGATACCATCGCTACATGCTTGTCTCTTGAACATTTCAGGGGATGCGCTAATCAAAGGAGCTTTAGTCTCAAAATGACCTCCACATTGGCAAAGGCTGGCTTTAATTTCACTGCAGGGTCTTGGCTCTTTTCTGTAGCCCAGTCCTCCCAAGCAGGAGCTTTCTCATGATCTACATAAAAAATAAAGTGAAAAAAAAGATTGCTCCAACAGGGAAATTTGGCCTTCACTTTCCTTGAGGTTTGGGATGCCAAGGAGGTGAGACTAAAAAAACCAACATTCTAGCAATAGCATCACCTCATTTCTGGTGGCATCAGATTTCCTGAAATGATGACAATCGTTCTGAAAAGTGTAAGTAGTTTGGGGTTTTTTTCCCAGGTGTGGGAAAGTGACTTTCCAGCTGCCAGTGGATGTTTCTCCAGAGTCAGAAGAGAGAGTCTGTCACTTCTCATGGAGGAACAGTGCTCTGAAGGAAACTCTGAAGAAGCTACAAGGTACTGAGAAAGGCTTGAGGAGGAGGAAAAAAATAGACTAGACATATTTTGGGGAGAGCTGGAAGAGATGATCTGCCCTTAGTTCATTCTGGATATACTTTGGGAACAGAAATACTGGAGAGAGAAACCCTGAGATGGAGGAGAGGAAGAGCAAAGGGCTTTTCCTGGTCAGAAGAAATGACAATTTGATACCCACTTAATGCCTCATTTATCAGTCTCTTAGTTATAAATGTTTTGCCCTAATTCCTGAAGGATGCTCATGGATGAAGGATGGGCTGCTCTCTGGCCCGGCTCCCCCTCCAGCCTAGCCTTTCCCAAAATTGGCTTTTGCTGAGCGTGAGAACGCAAGAGCAGCTGTACCTGTTAGATGGAGGTGCACCTAGCCCAAAGTGGCCAAAAATAGATGCTGAAGGAAGAATACGAAAATTAGGGCAACCCAACAAGTTTTCTCAGCCCTGCAGCTGAAGCCTCTGCGTAATGCTGGAGGAAAGCCCACCCCAGGGCAGAGCTCTTGCCTTGAAACCTAACTATTTCCATGAAACAAATACGGAAACAGACCAACCTAATTCATCACCCTGTCTTCAGGTTTTAGCTCTTTTTTTTTTTTTTTTTTTTTAACCACATGCTCAGCTGAACCAGTCTGGTCTTGTCCTGTGGTCGCTGTAAGAGACAACCTGCTTGAGACTTTCCTGGTTTACATCCCACGTATCGCTTCCCTTCATTTTTTTTCTCCCCTCACCATTTGTTTTTGGCCTGACATAGCATAAAGTCTCCAGGGATTTCTGCATAAGCCTGTTGCCATTACTGTGTGCCTTTCCTTTTTGGTTTTTGGGGGTTAAAACCAGCTTTTTTGCTTCATGTACAGCACCATTCCTCATGTCAGGGATGCTTCTGTCTTGGGATGCTTTTGCCCCTTGGATGCCAGCCTGGGTCCTGCTGGCCCCCTCCAAGCCCCCCACATCCCCAGGGGGCTCAGCCCTGCTTCTGACACCCCTGTCCCCCACCCCACAGCCATCGTGACCCTGGACCCTGACACGGCTCATCCTGACCTCATCCTCTCTGAGGACTGTAAAAGCGTGAGACGCGGGGAAGGACGACGGGACCTGCCTGATAACCCCGAGCGATTTGACTACTGGCCCTTCGTGCTGGGCTGCCAGGGTTTTGTGGCTGGCCGGCATTGTTGGGAGGTGGAGGTGGGGGACGGGGGCGATTGGGCTGTGGGGGTGGCCCGTGACTCCATTCGTCGGAAGGGGCATCTCAGCCTCTGCCCCCAAGGAGGGATTTGGGGGGTAGAGAAGTGGGGGGGACAAATCCGGGCGCTCACCACCCGCAAGGTGACCCTGCTACCCCTCCGCTGGGTGCCCCGGCGGGTCAGCGTCCACCTGGACTACACTGGAGGGACGGTAGCATTTTTCGATGCGGATGAGGGGGGGCTTATGTTCATCTTTTCACGTGCCTCCTTCACTGGGGAGAGGGTCCGCCCGTGGCTCTGGGTGGTGGGGGCCAGGTCCCAGCTCAGGCTATGTCCCTGAGACAGAGAGCAGCATCTCCCCCACTTTTTATAGCCTCAGGGGACAACCATGTGCCCCCCCTAGGCCATGGGGAACAGAAGAAATGGGGACTTTAGCTTTTGTGTTTCTTTCTTCCCCATGAAATTGAGTGATTGACGCACAGGGAAGAGAGAGAAGCCTGAGAGAAATGAGGCAAAGAGAGTGGAAAAGCTCTGGGGAGGGGACCCTGGGGCAACAGTGGGAAAAGCGGGAAAAAAAATATCAGAGTGACAGTAGTAGAAAGGCAAATTTTCCCAAGGTGTGCCTGATTAAGTATAGAAGACCCCATCTGAGCTGGTCACCTCTAAACCAAGGTGTCCAAACTTTACCTCCCCCCCCCGCAACCTCCCAATGGGTGCAATTGCCCTAAACCATACAGTTTCTCCCTATAAAGGATCCTGTGGTGGACAGTTCAGATGCAGACATCTGCTCTGTGAGTTTCTGATGTCAGGAGAGGTTAATCCCAAAGCTTCAAGGCGGGGGGAGTCTCACCAGCATGGCACCTTTGCTGATAGAAGTTCACACATGGCAAAGCTGCTCCTGAGCCTCAACTCTTTCCTCTCTTCTCCTCCAACAATTGATATTTGAAACCTCCATGCTGTAGATCATTAATAATAAAAAAATACATGATTTTCTCCTCTGTGTCTTTCCCTCTGGTTGGGACTGCCAGTAGACAGGAAAGCAGTGTGGCCCATGGCTTCAAGGGATGTCCCTAGGTCACCAGCATGGGGCTTGTGGACCTTCTGGGTGCAGGCACAATCAACTCACAGGCTTTGTGCAAATATCAGGAATGGGATTTAGTCAACCAAAACTTCAGTTGCCTCCTCCTTGAACCTGACATCCAGAAGCAGCAAATAACCAGGCAGAGAAGAACATTGCAGCATGTAAATCTTTTTACTTCATCTAAAGCCATAAGACCAGGGAAGCAGTCAGGCTGGTGCAAGATGCTGTGGGGCACATGTAGTTCCATTTGTCAGCCATTGATGTCCCAGTTTGGGGATGACCATTTGGGATGCTGACCCACAGAGATGCTCAACCCTTTGGGATCACTGAGGATGGGAAGAGAGGCCAGAAAGGCCAACTAGAAATTTAGTAGACAGAAGTTCTCCAAAGTGCTGGAAATAGGGAAGTTGGGGACATAAAGCTTGTGTGTGGGTAAGAAGGGACAGCTTCAGGGACACAATGTGATCTGGGAGCCCTTGCTCCACACCAGGAACCAGGGATGAATACTCTCCCCTTTAAATGAAGCTGCTGCAAAAGTGAAGATCAGGGCTCTCTTATCAGCATCAAAAAATGCCACCTGACCCTTCTCATAGTCCAGGGAGACTCGGACTCTTCTGGGGACCTGGATCTGGTATAGTGGGATACGCTCAAGGGAGGTCAGAGCCCAAAACTGACCCTCACAGAGACCCATAGACCAGAGCTCCATCTCCAGGCTCACAGCGGTCTCTGTCCTCCTCTTCAGGGACTCCCTGGCCACCCCCACAGCCCAGGAGCCTTTGGGTGTCACCTCCACCTCCCAGCAGCGTCTCCCTGAGGTGATGCCCTCACAACCCATCACGCAGGGATTGATGCCAAACCCCTCAGCAGATGGGTCCTGCTGGGCATCTTCCCACCTCACACTTCTCCCATCTGCAGACACAACAAGCTGGGGGTGAGCCGTGGATGGATCCAGGGTTACCTTCACTGCAAGAGACAGAGAGCAGAGCAAAGTAAATGAAACTATTTCCCATGGCCTCAGGTTCTGTCTCGCTGCTGGGACAGAGTGAGGAAGTCCTGCAGCACCATCCATCCCATTGCTTGGGATGCCCTGCTTGTGCTGCAGGGGCAGACATTGGTTGCTTTCCCCATCCCACGGGACCCTGGCAAGCATCAGAAGAAGATTCCCAAGGGAGCAAGAGAACCAGCCCCGAGGCAGATGAGTAGGAGACGCCTACCAGTTTTTAGTGCCCAAAAAGCCAAACTAGGCATTTGTTCCCTGAACATACTGACATGAGGGGCAGATTCAGTCTTCATGCAGCTTAGCAGCTCCATTGGAAGAAATTAATCCATCAACACATTATGGTGAGGATTCCCTGACTCCTTATGTTTTTGCTACCCCACCACCCCATTCATTGTTTTGTTCAGACATGGCAACCTCTTCCCCAGATGACCCTCCAACTCACGGCCCATCCCATGTTGGGCTCAGCCTTCCCACTCCCTCATCTCCAGGAGATGTGGACTTACTCTTTTCAGGCAGCTCAAACATCAGGATGTCTAAAGAGGGGAGAAGAGACATTATCTGATATAACATCGGTGTGAACATGAAAACAGAGAGGTTGTTCTGCCATGCTGAGGCCACATATATAAATGCAATAAAATATAATTTATATTCTAAGTAAATATAATTTATGCTCCCACAGGTATAGCTCCATGTCCCCAGCCCATGCTCAATACCTTGAAAGCTCCTCAGAGTCTCCTCTAGAGCCATATTTTTCTCCCTGAAGTGACTGATTCTCTTTTCCAGCTCTGGAAGAAGCAATGGAGGCTGCTGGAAATTTTCCTTTTCAAACCTTAGAGAAGGAGGATGGAAAGAAGACATGAGGATGCACCTTCTCAGAGAGAGACCAAGAAATCCTTTGTGCACAGCCAGAGCTCAGAGGAGCTGGTGCAGGCTTTAATAATCCTGCTGCACATTCAGCGATGGGTAGGGACATCTTTGCTCAGAGCCTTTGGCCACAAAGCCAAATATTTGACTTCTGGGTGAGGTTTTGCAAAGGCTTTCCTGTACCTGTCCTGTCAAACGCAAGGCCCAACCTCCCTCCCCAGCCTGGGATGGAAGGAAAAGTCAGGAAGCCCCATACCTGCTCAAGGTGCCTCTGATGTCCTGGAAGGAAGAGAAGGAAGAGGAAACTCAGTGAATGGGTCTTGGCAGCAAAACATCTACTGAAACCTCAACAGCATGGATGTGTCTTTGGAGCAGGACAGCCTGGGTTTGGCTGCATCATGGGGCAATACCCAGAGCCAGAAAATAGCCTGGACCTGGACGGTGACAACCTGGCTCCATTCCCTTCTCCCTCACCTGCAGAAATTTGCTTGCTGGTTGCTGACTCTTCTCCTCCATCTCCTGGATCAAGGTATCCAGACGAGAGATCTCCTTCGTCAGACTTGTAATGTTTTCTTCCTGCATTTTCTCAATGTCCCTCTCCAGGTCCCCCACTTGAGCCAGCAGATGACGGGCATGGTCCTCCAGGAAGAGACGCAACCCTTCAAACTTGGAAAAGACCCTCTGCCGCTCAGCTTCGGTCTTCTCCTGTGAGGAGGGGACACAAGAAGGGAAAAGGAGGATGGAGAAGGATGCAGCAAAGCAGTGTCTCAAGTATCCTATATTCTTTATATATTTTCTTTTTGGTTTTGCTTTGCATTCAGGAATTGAGTGTCTGCCGAGCTCCAGGTTCTGCCTGTTATTTTTTCCTACAATGCAGTGAAAATTCAGGCAGCATCTGGTTTGGTACCTGAAAAGGGACCCCAGCCCCAAGGCAGATCAGGATGATCTCCTGCACAGCCATCTAAAGCCAAAGAGAGACATCCAGACCCTCATCCCCCCTCATAAAAACTTTTACCAAGTACTCCCAGCTTCTCCTCATTTCAACCTCTCGAAACCCCAGGAGTTTGTCTCTGTCTTCCTTCAGGGCTTGCAGATGAGCCTGGATTTGACCCTGAGGGAAGAAAAAACAAAGACCCCATGTCTCTGGAGATTGAGACAGCCTAAAAAAAATTTACTCTGGGGAGGGGATTGCACTGTGGTCAGCTCCAAAGCTTCTCCTTGTGTCCCTCTTGGTCCAGAAGGATCCTGAGCTCAAGATCTGGGAATGCTTTAAATGTAAATAAATGCCACATAGTGAAAAAAGCTTTCTGCACCAGCCCTTGCCTGCACTGGATCCTTTCTCTGAGCTGATTTAACTCACTGATGCAGCAAGAAAATATCCCCCTTTTTTATTGACCTATGTTCCTGCTGGTTTGGAGAGCATCTTGGGATTGGCAGATGTGTGGTAAGCACCAGAGCTGGACAAAGTCTTGAATTTTGCAGCAGGGAAAAGGGGATTAAGACCTCAACCCCTTCAACCACAGAGCATCATGTTCTCAGATGAGAACAGAGACAGCAGAAGCACTGGTGCATGGTCTACGCTGTCATTCTGAAACGGGCCAGTTTGCTCTGGGGGGAAGAGCAGAGGGGGGTAACGTTTCTGTCCCCAGCCTACTGCCCTGGGTGGGGGTGAGATGTTCCACAGCCTGATGTTAATGTGCTGCAAGGGGAACATCAAGCCCTAATGGTGCTTGGTCTGGCTCCTAGTGCACATCTAGATAGAAAAAAAATCCCCTTTACCTTGTATTCCTGGACAGCATCCTGAACAGGAAGCATCGTGTGATTCCGGTGAGCTCGGGACTCCCGGCAGATCACGCAGATGAAGGCTTCATCGTCTTTGCAGAAGACTTTCAGAGGCTCCTGGTGCCTCTCGCATCCTTCCTCCTCAACCGTCTCCCCTCTGGCTGCCTGCAAACTCAACCGCTTGGCTATTTCGAGCACCCGTGCCAGCTCTCGGCTGGGCCGAAAGTTTCTCTCTGGTGCCGTCTCCCGGCACTGCGGGCAGGAGAAATTCGCCGTGGACCACTCCCAGCAGCGGGTGATGCATGCCCGGCAGAAGTTATGACCGCAGTGGATGGAGACGGGGTCTCGGAAATACTCCAGGCAGATGGGGCAGGAGGCTTCGCTGGGGAGCTCTGTGGTGGGGCTCGGCGCAGCCATGGGGCCCCCAATGTGAGCTGCAAGACAGCGGCTGCTTTCATTTTCCTCCAAGCGAGGGAAAGGCGTTTCCCTTCTTGCCACCCCCAGGGTGGGCAGAGCCAGAGCTGCGCCTGGGTGGGAAGGGAGAAAGCGGGTGATGGCCAAAGTCCTCCTGGTTGCATCCCCCAGGGTGATCCCCGTTCCCAAAAGAGCTGGTACCCGCGGTCCATATGGGTTCCCTAGGACCCACAGCCTGGTGGGAAGGAAGGATGGGAAAAGGGAGCCCTGCCAAGTCTGAGGGTGAGACACACATCCTGGAAGGGGGCTGGGCATGGGAGCAAGGAGGATTTGAGGAGGGGGCTTAGCATGGAAAAGATGGGGAAGAGCACCCATGGAAAAGGTGAGGCTGAAGGCAGCTTGGATAGGAGGCTGCATATCGCTGGGAGGGTGAAAGAGGAGGAATGAAGCCAGAAGTGGGGTCTGAGGGGCACCCACGTGGAGTGGGAGAGGGGTCCCAGGGTGGGGAGAGGGTCTGGTCCTCCCCTCCACAGCATATCAATGCTGCTGGCAGGCACGGGGCCAGCATGGGTTCTGCCTTTGCAGCAAACAGTGCCCGAGGTGGGGGGAAAGCAGAATAGGGAGGTAGGAAATGGGACCACATCCAGCTCCCTCTAACCCTGGGAAATTTGCAGCCACCTCCCACCACCTCTGTCAAATCCTCCCTCCCTCCCTCCCGCCAGCCTCA
Source organism: Astur gentilis (assembly GCF_929443795.1). NCBI lineage: Eukaryota > Metazoa > Chordata > Aves > Accipitriformes > Accipitridae > Astur > Astur gentilis. The sequence goes on along the minus strand of NC_064915.1, from coordinate 1,592,317 downwards.
GGTATTAAACTGCTCCCACCTTCTGCATTGCAAATCAGGATCCATTCCCAAGTCCCAGCTTATTAGCATGGTATTTGTCCAGGTACTGATAGATGCCAGCACCCCAGGGATCCCATTTCCAGCACAAAAGGGGCTGGATGCCCCAGCCAAGATCAACCTCATCCCCTTGCTCCCTGTTGGGAAGAGCTGCACTTAGTCTTTACATCCCTCTGGGAAAATCTTGTCTGCACCAGAGGGGCTTTGAACCTCTTTAGCATTCGAACCAACCTTTTGAACTGACCCATTTGTAGCTTTGGCCATCACCATCCTGCCCTCTCCACCTCTCCACAGTCAGGCATCAGCCAGGCTGAAAACAAATAATTCCTTTCCCAAAAGGACCTATTTTTCAGCCTAAACAGTTCCCTCATCTGGCTGATCCCCTGAAAGCAAGATGTACAGGAAAAAGCACCCCTTTCTCTGGTCTGTATTTAGATTTAACCCTGAAACTGTGGGAAAAGGCAGCAGGAACAAAAACACGCAATGCAAAGAAAGGAGAAAACTGAGGCAGGGTGGTTTATGCCTGTTGGTTAATTGTGGTTGTCCCCAGTCCTGTATCTATGCCTTGAAGGAATTAAGCAGAATCCCACAGAAAAACCTTTGATTACTAATTTTCTTTTTCCTCTTGCACAGAGGCATTGAGCAGATGTCTTCCTGTCTTTCAAAACAGAGCCTCCAGCTCCCTCTTGAGACCACGCTCACTAATAGTCCCTGTTGATTAGACTCAGCCAATTAAGGGCTCGTTTGCAGAGGAGTGTCATTATTTTTAACCTGTCTCATGTCCAGTCCACTTTACTGCATAGACAGCTGTAATGCAAGGCTTTAGTTGTAAAAAACCACACCAAACCCAGCTTTAGGAGCTGAGCTAGGTTATCCACAAAGTCAAATCAAGCCTTTAGTGAGTTTTGCCTTAAGGTTTAGGTTTGATATTGAGAGAGATGGATACGCTTGAATGCTCTGTGGCTCCCTTCTCTATGGATTTTTGCTATTTAAAATCAAGTTCAGCATCATCTAGACATGGCAAGTGATGCTTTGCCCACTTCTCATTCTCTCCTTTAGCATAACCCTCCCAACACCCATATTTTCTCCATCCTGGGAGAGGCAGCACCAAACCTCTGCTGAATTCTCTTACTGAGGGCACCAGGGTAATGAATCATGAAGAGATGGATCAGCAGACTCCACAGCCAGGCATGGGTGCTCCTCCAAGGCAGCTTGCAGAAGGACCATACCCCAGGACTGAACTTGAATAGAGACCCTGGGCCATGGGCAGGGGGTGGGGGTGTCCCAAGTGGAGCTGCTTAGGGACATTAATGCTCATCAGTGCCCCTAGGGCTTGGTAAAATCAAGTGCCTTTGCTGGGTTTTGAGATGCTTTTCCAGGCACATCAAGCTCTGCTTCAAGCCCCAAAGAGGCACAGCAAAGAGCAAAGCTGCTGCAGGTGATCGCTGGGAGATTACTGTGATCATGCACCTCACGTAGGAAACGTGGCTTTTGGTGCTGGGGCAGAGGTGATGATGCTGCCAGCACTTGTGGGACAGCAGGACAAAGAAGAGCAGGAGAGAAAGCAATGTCCTAAATGCAAAAGTCAAAGTCAAGCAGTCTCTCAGGGGTATCCATCCCAACACCAGTGTCCCTGCACGTCTCATTCCCCACTAAATCAACCCTGAACTCCAGATTAACTAAAAAAAAAAAAAAAAAAAAAAAAAAGTGCCTTGAGTATGAAACCATACCACAAGTTTCAGTCTGAGTGTTCGTGTGTGTGGAGCTCTGCACCGGAAAATCATGACCCCCCCCAACACCCTTGCAAACAAATAACAGCGGATGCATTTTTTACTGATGTTCTCGGAAAATGTGTCACTTTGTTACACAGCCTCAGCCCAATGCAAGTAAGTCCCGTTGGCTTCAGCATGCAAAGGGCTTTGGACCAGGAGCAGCTCATCCACAGGCTGATGGTCCATGGGATTGGGTGATTTAGGGGTTTCTTGTCTAAGAGGAAGAAGAATGATGTTGCTGTCCCTCCAGGAGAGATGCAGAGAGATGGAGGGGAGGAGAGGAAGACATTTACCACTTTTGTGTTATGAATCACAGTTTGGGATGAGGTTTTGGTGGATTTAGGGGCTCATTGCTACAGCTCAAGGTGAGGGGCTTTGCAGGAAAACCAAGGATGCTGAGGCTTTTAAAAACCGATGCACAAAAAGCAAGGGCAGGCTCATGGGGTGAAAGCACATTTATGCAGGCAGACACCCAACCGACCGTGCAAGGTCAGCGCAGCTGGAGTAAAGTGACATTGCAAATTGAAAAGCAGCCATGGGAGGGGGGATTTCCATTGCTGGAAGGACATTCCTGAAATATGACCTGTTTTCCCCAAAATGCAGTGGCTAAGGGCTGAAGGAAGCTCTCCTGCAGAGTGGTGGGATCTTGGGTGAAGGAGAACCTGCTTCTGAGCAGACTGAGTGAGGGGTATGGCTAGTCATGAAGTTATTTCACTGACAGGGTGGAAGGAAATCCCCTCATATCCTTAATTGCAGGCAAGCTGGGAAGAAAAGGAAAATTAAAGATAAGAGGGTGCGTAGTAATCGGCTACTGCTTGACTCCAGGCTCAGCCCTGAACCATGAAAGAAACGGCACCCTGTTTAAAAGGAGAATTGAAAGCAACAGTAAAAGTATTTATAGCCTCACGTACACACACACAGCAATGAGGGCGCTGGCAGGACAGCAGTGAAGCCGGCAGTTAGGTATGCTAACTAATAAAGAGCCAAAATGAGCAGTGATGGATGTGTCTTGGTGTTTTAACTTGAAGAACAGAGACTTATTCGTGGCAGGGGGCTTGCTTAAAGTCTATTCCCATGGCTGCACCCTTCCATAAATAAATGAAAAAGTGCATTTATTAATGAGCAATGAAACCAGGCTGGTTTCTGGGTGTTAGACCCCACGGGGAGGCTTGGGACCAGGGCTACCTCTCAATTTGCCTGGGTATTTTGCGGGGGCGGGGCGGAGGGTGATACAGAAGCTGCAGGTGGATCTCTAACAAGCCAGAAAATTATGAAGGATGTTTATTTCCCATTTAATCTCTTTTCAACCCACTGGGGTCCCTGGAGAAAGGGGGATTCTCCCTTCGCCTCTGCAGCTGCTCAGCGCAGCATTTTGCTCGGCAGTGGTCGCAACCTGGAGAAGAACCTGGTGCATCTCAGCAGCGAAACTCCTCTGCTACTCACTTTCACCTCCCTCGGGGCCTGAGACACCTGCAGGAAGGGGAGCAGCCAACGGGCAAGACCAGCCGGAGCGGAAAACGAAAGCTGCCCCATCATCGTCACTGCCAAGACCATGGCTGCAGACAGCCCTGCTGAAAGTTTCCGCGATGAAGCCTCCTGCTCCATCTGCCTGGGCTTCTTCCAAGACCCCGTCTCCATCCATTGCGGGCACAACTTCTGCCGGGCGTGCATCACCCGTTGCTGGGAGGAAGCCGAGGAGAATTTCGCCTGCCCTCAGTGCAAAGAGACAGCCCCGCAGAGAAACCTGAGACCCAACCGGGAGCTGGCAAAAATAATCGAGATAGCCAAGCGGCTGAGCTTGCAGGCAGCCAAAGGAGGGACAGGGGGGGAGAGGCTGTGCGAGAAGCACCGGGAAGCTCTGAAACTCTTCTGTGAGGAGGATCAGACCCCCATCTGCCTGGTTTGCAGAGAGTCCCAGGCTCACCGGGTCCACCCTGTGGTGCCCATCGAGGAGGCTGCGGAGGAGCACAAGGTGGGGGCGTCTCTGTGCCTGGTGTGGGGACGAGGGAGGAGGAGGGGACCGGCTCAGGGAGCTGCCCTGTGGGTTGCTCTGCTTGCAGACATCTGGACTTCTACCCCTTTCAATCTGCTTTCTGCATCTTGGCATGAGCATTAGATTACAGCCACCCCCACCCTGCCTGCTCTCTGCTTCCCCTTGCTTATATTGCTGGTCACCCCGACTGCTTGAAGCTGTCATTTCCATATCATTGTGGTGTCTTCATACAAATCATGCTGGAAAGGAGCCCAGGAGATCATCTAACCCAACCTCCTGCTCAAAGCCTTGTCTTCTCTTGGACATTTACAGGACAGAATCTGGTCTCACAGCACTGGTCTGCAAGGCAGGGTTGGGTTTTCCAGTATGTCAATGGTCTGGGCTCCAGTTTCACTGCATGCTTGGGCTAGTTGTTGTGAAAACTGATTTGGCTGAAGGTGGGAAGAAAAAATTTGCTCTCACCACAGATATGTGATGTAGCCCCAGTCTCACTGCACGAGGGTGATGGAGGGTACGGTCTCCCTGCCATCAGCTGGCCTGAATGTCTTCAGTTGGCTCTGAAGTTCTGGGACAGCACTGAGCACAGGCTGAACCTGAGCAGATGACAGCAGGGTCTCCCCAATCATTTAAAGCTCCTTTTCTGCCAATTTGGTCCTTTGCCTGAGTCTTTTCCAATCTATGCAATGAATTTCACCCTGGTTGTTTGAAAAAGGAACCTGCTCTGGCTGCCCTGCTCTCCCAGAAATCAGGGTTTATGAATTCCCAGAGCCATTTATTAAACAGGGAAGAATCTGAGTTTGTAGGAGATAAACCTGGATAGGTGAGATGAGGGTAGAGGGATGGACCAGCTAGAGGAAGAAAAAGCACCAACAAGGTGTTTCTTCTCCACACAGGAGAAATTCCAGGCTCACGTGCAGATCCTGAAGGACAAGAGAGAAAAGCTGCTGGGGCTGAAAATGGCCGAGGAAGGGAAAAGCCTGCACTTCCTCGTAAGTGTCTATCCCTGGGTGGCAATGGCTTTCTCCTTTTCCTTTTGGTTGTCCCTCTGGCCATGGTGATGGATGTGGAGACACGAGATGTGCCATGGCAAAAGATCACATCTCCATGGTCCCTTGCACATGCATGGGAATGTCCTCTCCATTGGGGTAAGGTCTGGGCAGTGGTGACAGCCTGTCCCCAGGGTAGATTTTTTGATACTCAAATTTTCCCCGTGTTTCCTGCTCCTTGTATGTCTTAGCATGCTGGGAATGTGTGTTGGATTTTGCCAGGTTATTGCTGATATTTTGGTTCCTCGGTTTGCTCACAAGTGGGGCACATTCCCAGATTCTCCCTGTTAATACATACAGAAAATAGGAATCACCTGATTTCTTCTTTCTTGCCTTGTTTTCCATTTCACTTACCTCTTTCACTGACTAATCTGTTTGTGGTTTTATTTTGTGTCTTCCCTTGCTGTTCAAAGGTCTGGAGCATTTCGGGTACAAAGATTACAGTCCATGGGATATGTCCTTTGCCAGTAACTTCAGCCTAGAAATGGCAAAAAAAATTGTCTTAATTATTCCTCTGCTCTGCAATGGGCACTGGAATTTATGGCTGTGTTATAAGTCATCACATTAAATCTGCTCCTTTGCAATTTTTCTCAACCATTTCTGTCCCCAGCCTTGCCTCTCCCTTGTGTGTGTCGGTTCTCGTTGCAGGAACAAGTGGAAACAGAGAGGCAGAAGGTTGTGTCTGAAGTCAAGGAGCTGCACCAGTTTGTGGAGGGACAGGAACATCTCCTCTTGGACCAGCTGGCAAAGCTGGACCAGGAGATCATGAGGAGACAGGAGGAGAACATCAACAGGCTCTTGGAGGAGATCTCCTCCATTAGCAAGCAGATCCATGAACTGGAGGAGAAGTGTCAGCAGCCAGCATGTGAATTCCTTCAGGTGAGACTTCAGGCCCCTCTGAAGACCATCGGCATTTACCACCACTGGTGTCACCTGTCCAGGAGTCAAATTAATTCTAAATACCTCTTTTAAAATGTATCTTTCAAAGCTTTTTTAAAATTATTTTTTAAATTATTTTCTTCAGTGATCACAAGCATGGTCCAACTGTCCACTTGAATATTTTAAATCAACCACAGTCTGTTTAAATCACTGTCTATTTACATGAGTATGGGATTCATCCATCTGGCTGTACATGTTTACATCCAAACCAATTGTCCAAGTTCCTTCGTACACAGTGGAGGAACAACAGGGACTCATCTTGTCTTTAGGTAGTCATCCAAATCCATCACTTGAGCCCGTCTCCAGGCTCTGGTTAACTCCTGATTTAAAACATTCAAATACGCTGAAGCAGTGGTGTGCATTAGTAGTAATAATGCCCATACTGCAAGAGTAAGGACATGAAAGGTGGTGGGTGATGGCATGTAGCTACAATGAGCAGCTCATCAAGTGATGTTGCCATGACTTCACCTAACTTCCCAGCAGATCTGCAAACACCGTGCAGGCAGATCAGTATTAGGGGACTCATTTTAGACCCATAATTTAGACAGAGCAGTGCCTTGAGTTGCCCCAGGTCACCCCACAGCCCTGCGCTACCTGCTTGTTGTTTGCTATCAGGCTGACTTTGCTCTGACCTAATGCTCCTTCTCTCACCTTTCCCTTGTAGGACAGCAGAAACATCTTGAGCAGGTTTGCAGCTCCTTTCATGTGTTCTCGCGATGTTAATGTTGTTTATCTCTACGGTGGTGACACTGATGGACTCTGAAACCCCAGCCACTTATGATCCCCATGTGCTAGGGACTGTACAGACATATAGGAGACAACTAGGACACCCCAAAAGGTCCAAGTAAGATGCTGAAGACCAGGGAAAGGTATTGGATGGGATGATGGTACCTCCAGCTCTCCTGCAGCTTCTTCTCTATAGTCCATCCAAAACTACCGATTACTGGAGGGCTGAGCTTTCACTCCCTGCCCTTGTGAACCCATCAAAAATAGCAAGCCAGCAGCTAAAAATATGCAGATATTTGAACACTAAGGAGTCTATCCACGTGGAAGGGAATCCAGTATGAACTTCCACCCCTATAACAGATCTCTTCATGTCCTCTTTGGACACGGATAGAGAAGGTGGGTTATCAGAAAGACAAAAGTGGGTAAAGAAAGTCATTTTTTGTTGCCTGCATTTCCCTTGATGTAGTGCGCTACTGGTCATGACAGAAAGCCTTTGCCATCCCAGGACTCTTCACTGGTGTTTGGGGACAAAATAGATATGTACTCTGGGTCAGCAAGCCCTTCTTTGGTAGCTTATTAATGAGTGCCCTAGGACCAAGCCTTTGCTCTAGTCCTACTATTATTTATTTCGTTATAAGAAATCCCAGCTGAAAATCGGTCAGTGTGCATAATGACAATTATGAGTGAAGGAAGTATTATTAGAAAGGTTTTCCTTCTTTCCAGGCTTGAGATGGATGATGCCCAGAAGCCAGCAGAGACATCACCTGAGCTGGGAGAGAAACCCACTGGTCTTCCTCAGAAAAATGCTGCCCTCAAAGAGATGCTGATGAAATTTCAAGGTACAGAGAAATTGGGGAGGAGAGGGTTTGAGGTTGTGCTGGGTCGGTCTGCAGCAAATCTAAGGAAGGAGATCTCAGCTAGGTAGGAGAAGTCCTGGTGAAATGCTGTGGAGAGATACTTCCAACATACCCTGCAGAGCTGCACCCATATTAGCATAGCAAGAAGCAATTGCCTTGGTTGATTACATGAGAGAGGGTGAGTTTGCCTCCCAGCAGAGCTCGGGGACCATCGTAAGTGTTGGAGTGCTGTGGGACCTCACATAGGGTCAGTGTCACCTTTGGAAATCACCTCACTGAATGAGACCAAAGGTGAAAAATTGCAAATATTTCCACATGGGAGCTTAAAAAAAGAAAGTCATGGGACACCTGAGGATTTCTTTCCTCTTTTCAATGGCCTGGAGACTCCCAGCAAAAATAACCACACTTCAAAGCCTTACTTTTACTCCAAATCAAGTTCCCTTCATGCAGCTGGCTGCCTTTTCTACTCTTCCAATCTTGGTCGTGGGCATAAATCCGTTCCTGCTCTGCTCCAGCAAACAGGGACTGGGAGCTGGAACATCCCAAGGGGAAGATGGGGAAAACATGACCCTAATGCCCTTGAGGAGCGAGCTGTGCCTGTGACGCTCATCTTCTCTTTGTCCCCAGTAAGTTTGACACTGGATCCAGAGACAGCGCATCCCCGGCTCGTCCTGTCCGAGGATCGCAAGCGGGTGAGATGGGAAGACACCCGCCAGCCTGTCCCCGACAATCCCAAGCGCTTCGACTCGTCTCGCTGTGTCTTGGGCTGCCAGGGTTTCAGCGCAGGGAGGCATTACTGGGAGGTGGAGGTGGGCGATGGGGAAGCCTGGGCTGTTGGAGTGGCCAAGGAGTCGGTGAGGAGGAAGGGACGTATCAGTGTCAACCCCAAGGTGGGGATCTGGGCGGTGGGGCAGTGTGGGAGCCAATACCAGGCTCTCACTTCTCCTACCATCCCCATCTCCCTGCTTGCTGCCCCCAAGGTGATTGGGATTTACCTTGACTACGAGGCAGGGCGAGTGGCATTTTTTGACTCCAATAACGAGGCACCGATCTTCACCTACCCCCCAACATCCTTTGCAGGGGAGCAAATCCTCCCCCTGCTCTGCCTGGGGAGGGGTTGCCAGTTCACGCTCTCTCCCTGACCCCCCATGGGACAGCATCCCCTTGAGTTTTGCTGGGGGCTCGTCACCCCAGAGATGGTTTTTGGGACCGTGAAGAATGCATTACCTGGGACAGAAAATTCTCCTTTCTCCATCATTTATGTTAACAAGAAGCATGGGTTAGTTCAGAGTTTGTACAGGAGAGGGGCTGCTCTGCTTCCCCCAAGATCCTGCCTTGCTCTATCATCAGGTGGCTCTGCCGGCAATGCTGCCCTGGTGCATCCATGCCCATAAACCCTTTCCAAAACCCTCTCTGTCGGAGGACAGGGATAGAGCTGAGCTGAACATATGCTGAGCTGGCTCCCAGTTTCTCTCCCTCCACTGTCTCTGACTGATCACACTTCCCTGCTGTTTGCTGGACCCTTTTTTTAGCGCACTGAACTTTCAGCTGCGCGACTGAGCGTAGATGCTGTGGACAGCGATGCAAAACCATAGAGGACTTCATGATGACTTCAAGTTTTATGTGGTCTCTGACAATGTGGTAATAATCTAATCCATGGGTGAGATAGGCAAGGCCTGATCTGGTGGAAGGGTACTTTAAATCATCAAAAGTACCAGCATCCCTGGTGTGAGTTTGTGTTGGATCAGTGCTTAGTGCTATGTGATGTCTGTACCTTTGGACATTGTAAGGACTCACCTCTCCATATGCAGCCATCCTGGCTATGGTCCCTCAAGGGTCAGCAGAGAACGGTGGCAAATCGTAATTTATCTCATCTAGAAATGGCTCGACAAGTGCGCATAGGAGTATTTACTTCTCTCCTCTGATTACAGAGGGAGCCCAGATTAACTAGATGGCATGGAGACATGTCTCCTGCAGATGCCTAAAACCAAGAGAAATAAATCCTTCCCAAGGCAGAGTTGGCTTTAACCTCTTTTTGAGCAACAGCCTCAGGCTGAGCTGTTGGCTAATGAATATTTGGGGGCATAAGGAGAAACGCAGGGGGGATGGAAGGTGTTCACAGGAGCATTTCCCAATGGATGGACTCAAGTGTTTTCAGCTATCCCAACTGATTGTACGGATGTGCCTTTGATCGCTTGAAAAGCTTTGTTTGCCTCAGCTGCCAAATGCAAACTATGGAAATGAGAATAAGAAATTGCCTCCTGTGCAGCCTGGTGGTGTGTTTATTTTGTCCTGGCACTTCAAGGGCAGTGAATGCAAACCTCTGCAAAATCCCCAGGTGGGCAGAGCAAGGTCTTCTGTTAGCGATAACCATTCCTGCATCACACCATGGTGCTTCTGCTTAAAATCCCTGGAGTTTCAGTCTTCAAGTCATAGTTAGGAGCCAAAATACATTTCATGGGCTTGGCTTGGCCCTAAGTAGCAGCAGATGATTGAAGATGTTCTCGTAGGTCTCCACACACCCAGGTATATGCAAAACACTTCTGGAAGCTGCTGCAAACCCCACAATTAATTTTTTTTTTTGCATGCAGAGAACAGCCCTGCTTGTTTCCTTTGCACATGCAGGAGAATTCACAGCATGAGCAGTGCAGCCAGAGCTTCTTGTCATGCAACAGCGAGGCAGTGCACCCCAGGGAGAGCACATCCAGGATGAGCAACTCCAAACTGGTTCCCAGTAACTAAGTGCATGCAAGGGGAGCAAGGGGTGGCCCTTGCTTCCTTGCCCTCCAAGAAATACCTGGATGTGGGTAAATCTGATCACCGGGTGGTGGGGAAATGTTGCCATTCCCCAAAGGAAAGCCATAGGCTGGCTGCTGGCACATCCTTTCTGCTTGAGCTGCAGCGGTGAGGGGATGAGATAGAAGGTGGGGTAAGGACAATAAAGGACCAAAAATAAACGGGAAACAGGTCAAAGAAATGCAATAATTGGTCCCGCCTGTGATCCAGCTGTGTTCGATAAGTTGTGTATGGCCTCCCTGGTGGTCTAGTGGTTAGGATTCGGCGCTCTCACCGCCGCGGCCCGGGTTCGATTCCCGGTCAGGGAAGATGTTTTTTTCCTCCACCCAGACCACTTTTTCAGGGGAAAAAGCCTTTCATATTATAACAAGACGCCCCCCTAGAAACACTCATTACCTCCTCTTTTTGTTCCTATGCCTTCCTACGCGTGTACACCTGTCTCAGCAGGATGTCCCCTCCAACCTGACGCAGCAGCCAGGCATCCCCAAAGCCACTTGGCAGTTTGATGCAGCCCAGCTGCACCTCTTTTATTTAGCAATGGGTATTCTTTAGTTTTTTACGGGTGTTATTTACTATTTAGAAATTTTATATAATATGGGTAGCAGCGAGAAATATTTATCCAAACCGTACAAAAACCTGGGAGAAATTGGAAAGGCAGTATTTTTAGGGGTGGGGGTGGAATTAACACACACCCCCAACCCAAAACAAGGAAAAATTAAGTGTTTCTGCCCGGTTTCGAACCGGGGACCTTTCGCGTGTGAGGCGAACGTGATAACCACTACACTACAGAAACGCCCTTATAGCCCTTCTCCGCCTGCCCGCATCTGCCTGAACCCTGCCTGTGCACGTTCAGCCCTGCCCAAATCGGGCTCCGAGACCCTCTAAACCCGCCTCTTTCCAGTGCTGCTCCAAACCTTACCTTATTTTTTGGGACCATTCGGCTGATTTCAAGAAAAGAAGCCGGTTTCACCATCGGGGAGTGCAGAAAAAAAGACCAGAATTCGATAAAAAAAGGGGAGACGAGCCCTTCTGCGCCTTTCCCATGCCATGGTGGGACCCATGGCTGGGAGAAAACACCATTTTAATCCATTTTTGAGATACAGTCACACAGAGCTGGGTGGTTTCGGCCGGAGGGAGGGGCACAAAGGGGAAAATGAGCTTTTTTGTAAGTATGAGCCCCCCCAAAAAAGCACCTGTCAGGAGTGGGATTTGAACCCACGCCTCCACACGGAGACCAGAATACCCAACCGCGGGAAGGCAAAGCCTTGAGTCTGGCGCCTTAGACCACTCGGCCATCCTGACAGTAGCAGATTTTGACCAGAAAAGGGAATATAGCGATGCTAAAAATTATGGGGTTTGTGTTTTGTTTTTTGTTTGTTTGTTTTTTCTTTTATGGTGATGATCAGCGGGGGGGGTGTCACTGAAAGTTCGGGAATTATTTTCAGCTGAGTGATGGTAGCTTGGGGAAAAATTAAGCGCCCAACGTGGGGCTCGAACCCACGACCCTGAGATTAAGAGTCTCATGCTCTACCGACTGAGCTAGCCGGGCTCTTAGGAAAAAAAAAAAAAGCCCTTTCCTGTCCTCATTTTGGTGCGGGATTCTGGTGGTTTCAGCTTTCCTACCTGTGCTCGGGTCAGGAGTGAGGCGAAACACCCCAGCAGAAAGGTTTTGGGCTTGGTTTTTTTTTTTGAAAGGCTGAAAAACTCCCTACGCGGGTCCTGCGATGCCATTTTGGCATTTATGCACATTTATGCGATTTTTGGTCCTACAATTAAAAGCGCTATGAAACGCTTCCCGCTTGGATAAATAATAGCGACAGCAGCAGGAAGGTGGAATTCCGTATGAATTCCGTGGAAAAGCTTTATTTTTTTCCACGAGAGTTTTGGTACCAAAGTGGAGTTAAGGATGGGGATACAGGTGAGGGCAAGGGGAGCCTTTAATGGAACCATGGTGGGTTTCTGTAGTGTAGTGGTTATCACGTTCGCCTCACACGCGAAAGGTCCCCGGTTCGAAACCGGGCAGAAACATAGTCCTTTTTTTCTCTTTATCATGGATGTTGTGGATTAATATTCCTCCAAACCCTGGAATGGCAGCGCTTGCAAAAATCTGCACTGATGGCACAAATTGCAAAAGGGGATTTATTTTAGTCTGTGCATTAATATTTTCCTTTGGGACATGGTGACAAGCGGGGCGGTGGGTTCAGTGCAGCCTGGAGCCTGGAGTCGTGCAGGTATCGCTGCTCCTGTCCCCTACGCTGGGGACAAATGTCCTTTTTGGGTAGGAATGTGCAGGAATCCGTTAAAGCGTCTGTGTTCCCCAACAGTCCCCCGACATGGGGAAGGGGAGCAGGGTAAACGCTCTCGTAAATTCAGTCCCACCACACCATAGGAATATTCTTGCAGAAACAGCTCGGCTGCTTTAATCTTCTATGAATTTGGTATTACGTGTTGTTTTCTACAGAAAGGCTGAAATCCAGCAGAGGTGGGAAGGAATTTATAAATCCAGCTGAAATTTAGAAAAGATTAAACCGCTTTTCCCTGACCGGGAATCGAACCCGGGCCGCGGCGGTGAAAGCGCCGAATCCTAGCCACTAGACCACCAGGGAACCGACAACTGTCTAACTTTTACGAATCTCATCCTTTATCTCTGAACACTTAGCCGCCCGAAGTTGCCGCTTCCCATCAGCCCTACAGAAATTGCATTGCTCTGGCCACAGAATGAATCAAAAATAGCAAAATTAATTAAAAGTAACAATTTTTTTTTTTTTTTAATAAATTAATGAAAAACATTTGTTTGCATTTAAAGCACCTCTCCCTGGTGGTCTAGTGGCTAGGATCCGGCGCTTTCACCGCCGTGGCCCGGGTTCGATTCCCGGTCAGGGAAAGTTCTTTGGTAGAAAAAAGCAAATTCTTTCAAAACCATTACTTTTACACCTCGGGCTCCCACAGTACATCTCTCCAAGTCGCTGTTGAGCCATATCCCAAATAAAGTCTCTTCTTCCTCATACTCCTAAATGTTGATAGCTAAAAATATGTCCAATTTCTAATGCTAAAAGCAAATTAAAAAGGAATTTCAATAGAAAAGGAGCTGGGAACAGGTGAAGGAGGAAACCTAGTTCACTCCTGTCACGAGCGAGTCACCCCCAGTATTAGATATCGTGTTTCTGTAGTGTAGTGGTTATCACGTTCGCCTAACACGCGAAAGGTCCCTGGTTCGAAACCAGGCAGAAACACAGGTTTTGGGGGCCTTCTGGGGTGCTTTTAAAGCATCTCCTTCGTTTTTCACTCCTTCACACCCTTCAGCAACACACCGCTTCCAAACCCAGAGCAGCACGCCTGGAAAAATAAAGGCAACGAGGGACGTCCCCGCTCTCAAAACAAAAATTTGCTATATCACGATGCACACCTGTGGGAGATTTCATGGAAAATGGGGGACAATTCCTTGAGCCTGATTATTTAGAGTTAGCCTAAGTAGGCCGCAGTTAGCATGAGCGGGCCGGAGTACGTGGCAGCTGCAGTATGAACAGACTTTGAACCACCAGAACAACAACGGACGTGAGGAACTTGGACAGTGGAGCAATTAATAAACAAGATAACAGAACTGCAGAGGCAAGAAGGAGCTGCGCGAGCTTTAACGCAATTAAGAAAGATGACATTTGGGCTTACAGCATTTAGCTGCAGGATGGGGACTTAGGAGTTGGTTTGTATCTTTGTTAAAAATCGGGGCGGGGGGGTGTTATTCTTATGTATTTTATTAGGTATAATGTTGCTTTTACTGTGTTTAGCTGATTGTGTTCATAGATCTTTGCAAAGGGCAACACAGCGGGTGTTAACTGACGAAAAACAAAAAAGGGGGAATTGTGGACACATATTTAGCTAGCGGTCGCAAGAGCATTCCAGATGCCTTTAGAAGACCTTGAACAGAATAAACAAGAAGACAAAAAAAGAAAGATGCCAGCTAGAAGAACACAGGTGCGCATTCCACGATAAAGGGAACTTGGCACAAAGAACCTCAATTCGGCAGTTTATCTTGACCAATTAGACTGAGACAAGTTTCGCATGTTTTAGTTGGTATAACCAATTATGTCTTATGTTTATGCGCGTGTACAGAGTTGGTACAACCAATTATGTCTTATGTTTATGCGCGTGTACAGAGTTGATATAACCAATTACGTCTTATGCTTGTGCGCGTGTACAGTGACTTTGCAGAATATGTGATTATAAATATGTGTGTGTTTTAGCAATAAACATCGTCTGCTTTCAAGTTTACAGGCGTCCGTTTATTTCTACCTCCTGCACACACCTATACGCACAACTTCAAATATATCTGTGTGTATAATATGCGTATAAATGCGTTGGTTCTTGCAAAAAAGGGCAGTAATATTCAGCAACAGAACCGGCCCCTTCTCTTTGTCTTGGGCCTTCTCGTGGAGAAACACAGCCCAAGACCAAATCAGGTGAAACGCCTGATCAAGGCACCAACCTGTTGTCTCTGGATGGGGCAGCAGAAGCAAGGGGCTCGGGGGCTTTGAGTGTTTTCCAGGAAAAAGCTGAGGCTGTTTCTGCCCGGTTTGGAGCCAAGGACCTTTTGCGTGTGAGGCAAACGTGGGACCGAGCGTGCGACGCCCTTGCGGGCAGCGGGGCAGCTCCGTGCTTTGGGGTGATGCTCCGCAAAGTGGAGAGCAAGAGGCAGAGCAAATGGTGTAAACCGAAGCGGTTTTCGGGTCTGGGCTGAGGGGAGCAACGTGGGAGAGGAGTGCGTTTCCCAGAGGGGCTTGGGGTGTTTGGGATCAGCCAGCCGGGGAAAGGGGGTCCACCCCATTCCAGATAGGGCGCAAAACCCCCAGTTCACCCCGTTTCTGTAGTGTAGTGGTTATCACGTTCGCCTCACACGCGAAAGGTCCCTGGTTCGAAACCAGGCAGAAACAGCACTTTTTATGGTTTTTCCCTCCCTGTCTTGCAAGTATTAAGGGAGCTGGGGCGTTGTGTGCGAGGACGATGGCACCCGCGTGTCATTTAGCTCTGGTTTGGCCAACTGGAGAAGGGACCTTGGCCCTGCCCCTTGCAAAGTGATGTCTGGGGACTCCTAGTCCTTTCTGGAGTATCCCTGGGGAAGGCGTCTTCGCGGTGCGTTTTGTCCCTTCAAAATGATCTTGAAGTGGGGAATTCCCTCTGTCTGTCAGAAGCAGCACGTGTTGGTTTTCCCTTGGTTGTGTGCCTTGCCTTGAGCACCCTCAGGAGCTCATGAAGAAGGCTGTCTGGCCCGTACGGGTGTTGGCCAAGGGGGAAGGGAGAAGTGTTTGTGTTTGTTGTTCCCGGAAGATGAGGGGAAAAACAGAAGAGTGAGAAGAAGGGAAAAAAGGGCAAGCGGACGTGGGGAGGATCCCTGGGAATGGGGAGAACCCAGCGAAACCACCTTTTCACTCTGCATTTCCAGAAATAGGACCCCCAGGAGGACCTTTTCCAGGTTTCTGTAGTGTAGTGGTTATCACGTTCGCCTAACACGCGAAAGGTCCCTGGTTCGAAACCAGGCAGAAACACAGGTTTTGGGGGCCTTCTGGGGTGCTTTTAAAGCATCTCCTTCGTTTTTCACTCCTTCACACCCTTCAGCAACACACCGCTTCCAAACCCAGAGCAGCACGCCTGGAAAAATAAAGGCAACGAGGGACGTCCCCGCTCTCAAAACAAAAATTTGCTATATCACGATGCACACCTGTGGGAGATTTCATGGAAAATGGGGGACAATTCCTTGAGCCTGATTATTTAGAGTTAGCCTAAGTAGGCCGCAGTTAGCATGAGCGGGCCGGAGTACGTGGCAGCTGCAGTATGAACAGACTTTGAACCACCAGAACAACAACGGACGTGAGGAACTTGGACAGTGGAGCAATTAATAAACAAGATAACAGAACTGCAGAGGCAAGAAGGAGCTGCGCGAGCTTTAACGCAATTAAGAAAGATGACATTTGGGCTTACAGCATTTAGCTGCAGGATGGGGACTTAGGAGTTGGTTTGTATCTTTGTTAAAAATCGGGGCGGGGGGGTGTTATTCTTATGTATTTTATTAGGTATAATGTTGCTTTTACTGTGTTTAGCTGATTGTGTTCATAGATCTTTGCAAAGGGCAACACAGCGGGTGTTAACTGACGAAAAACAAAAAAGGGGGAATTGTGGACACATATTTAGCTAGCGGTCGCAAGAGCATTCCAGATGCCTTTAGAAGACCTTGAACAGAATAAACAAGAAGACAAAAAAAGAAAGATGCCAGCTAGAAGAACACAGGTGCGCATTCCACGATAAAGGGAACTTGGCACAAAGAACCTCAATTCGGCAGTTTATCTTGACCAATTAGACTGAGACAAGTTTCGCATGTTTTAGTTGGTATAACCAATTATGTCTTATGTTTATGCGCGTGTACAGAGTTGGTACAACCAATTATGTCTTATGTTTATGCGCGTGTACAGAGTTGATATAACCAATTACGTCTTATGCTTGTGCGCGTGTACAGTGACTTTGCAGAATATGTGATTATAAATATGTGTGTGTTTTAGCAATAAACATCGTCTGCTTTCAAGTTTACAGGCGTCCGTTTATTTCTACCTCCTGCACACACCTATACGCACAACTTCAAATATATCTGTGTGTATAATATGCGTATAAATGCGTTGGTTCTTGCAAAAAAGGGCAGTAATATTCAGCAACAGAACCGGCCCCTTCTCTTTGTCTTGGGCCTTCTCGTGGAGAAACACAGCCCAAGACCAAATCAGGTGAAACGCCTGATCAAGGCACCAACCTGTTGTCTCTGGATGGGGCAGCAGAAGCAAGGGGCTCGGGGGCTTTGAGTGTTTTCCAGGAAAAAGCTGAGGCTGTTTCTGCCCGGTTTGGAGCCAAGGACCTTTTGCGTGTGAGGCAAACGTGGGACCGAGCGTGCGACGCCCTTGCGGGCAGCG
This sequence comes from Astur gentilis, assembly GCF_929443795.1. NCBI lineage: Eukaryota > Metazoa > Chordata > Aves > Accipitriformes > Accipitridae > Astur > Astur gentilis. The sequence continues at coordinate 1,575,205 of NC_064915.1, read as the reverse complement.
GGGCAGCTCCGTGCTTTGGGGTGATGCTCCGCAAAGTGGAGAGCAAGAGGCAGAGCAAATGGTGTAAACCGAAGCGGTTTTCGGGTCTGGGCTGAGGGGAGCAACGTGGGAGAGGAGTGCGTTTCCCAGAGGGGCTTGGGGTGTTTGGGATCAGCCAGCCGGGGAAAGGGGGTCCACCCCATTCCAGATAGGGCGCAAAACCCCCAGTTCACCCCGTTTCTGTAGTGTAGTGGTTATCACGTTCGCCTCACACGCGAAAGGTCCCTGGTTCGAAACCAGGCAGAAACAGCACTTTTTATGGTTTTTCCCTCCCTGTCTTGCAAGTATTAAGGGAGCTGGGGCGTTGTGTGCGAGGACGATGGCACCCGCGTGTCATTTAGCTCTGGTTTGGCCAACTGGAGAAGGGACCTTGGCCCTGCCCCTTGCAAAGTGATGTCTGGGGACTCCTAGTCCTTTCTGGAGTATCCCTGGGGAAGGCGTCTTCGCGGTGCGTTTTGTCCCTTCAAAATGATCTTGAAGTGGGGAATTCCCTCTGTCTGTCAGAAGCAGCACGTGTTGGTTTTCCCTTGGTTGTGTGCCTTGCCTTGAGCACCCTCAGGAGCTCATGAAGAAGGCTGTCTGGCCCGTACGGGTGTTGGCCAAGGGGGAAGGGAGAAGTGTTTGTGTTTGTTGTTCCCGGAAGATGAGGGGAAAAACAGAAGAGTGAGAAGAAGGGAAAAAAGGGCAAGCGGACGTGGGGAGGATCCCTGGGAATGGGGAGAACCCAGCGAAACCACCTTTTCACTCTGCATTTCCAGAAATAGGACCCCCAGGAGGACCTTTTCCAGGTTTCTGTAGTGTAGTGGTTATCACGTTCGCCTAACACGCGAAAGGTCCCTGGTTCGAAACCAGGCAGAAACACAGGTTTTGGGGGCCTTCTGGGGTGCTTTTAAAGCATCTCCTTCGTTTTTCACTCCTTCACACCCTTCAGCAACACACCGCTTCCAAACCCAGAGCAGCACGCCTGGAAAAATAAAGGCAACGAGGGACGTCCCCGCTCTCAAAACAAAAATTTGCTATATCACGATGCACACCTGTGGGAGATTTCATGGAAAATGGGGGACAATTCCTTGAGCCTGATTATTTAGAGTTAGCCTAAGTAGGCCGCAGTTAGCATGAGCGGGCCGGAGTACGTGGCAGCTGCAGTATGAACAGACTTTGAACCACCAGAACAACAACGGACGTGAGGAACTTGGACAGTGGAGCAATTAATAAACAAGATAACAGAACTGCAGAGGCAAGAAGGAGCTGCGCGAGCTTTAACGCAATTAAGAAAGATGACATTTGGGCTTACAGCATTTAGCTGCAGGATGGGGACTTAGGAGTTGGTTTGTATCTTTGTTAAAAATCGGGGCGGGGGGGTGTTATTCTTATGTATTTTATTAGGTATAATGTTGCTTTTACTGTGTTTAGCTGATTGTGTTCATAGATCTTTGCAAAGGGCAACACAGCGGGTGTTAACTGACGAAAAACAAAAAAGGGGGAATTGTGGACACATATTTAGCTAGCGGTCGCAAGAGCATTCCAGATGCCTTTAGAAGACCTTGAACAGAATAAACAAGAAGACAAAAAAAGAAAGATGCCAGCTAGAAGAACACAGGTGCGCATTCCACGATAAAGGGAACTTGGCACAAAGAACCTCAATTCGGCAGTTTATCTTGACCAATTAGACTGAGACAAGTTTCGCATGTTTTAGTTGGTATAACCAATTATGTCTTATGTTTATGCGCGTGTACAGAGTTGGTACAACCAATTATGTCTTATGTTTATGCGCGTGTACAGAGTTGATATAACCAATTACGTCTTATGCTTGTGCGCGTGTACAGTGACTTTGCAGAATATGTGATTATAAATATGTGTGTGTTTTAGCAATAAACATCGTCTGCTTTCAAGTTTACAGGCGTCCGTTTATTTCTACCTCCTGCACACACCTATACGCACAACTTCAAATATATCTGTGTGTATAATATGCGTATAAATGCGTTGGTTCTTGCAAAAAAGGGCAGTAATATTCAGCAACAGAACCGGCCCCTTCTCTTTGTCTTGGGCCTTCTCGTGGAGAAACACAGCCCAAGACCAAATCAGGTGAAACGCCTGATCAAGGCACCAACCTGTTGTCTCTGGATGGGGCAGCAGAAGCAAGGGGCTCGGGGGCTTTGAGTGTTTTCCAGGAAAAAGCTGAGGCTGTTTCTGCCCGGTTTGGAGCCAAGGACCTTTTGCGTGTGAGGCAAACGTGGGACCGAGCGTGCGACGCCCTTGCGGGCAGCGGGGCAGCTCCGTGCTTTGGGGTGATGCTCCGCAAAGTGGAGAGCAAGAGGCAGAGCAAATGGTGTAAACCGAAGCGGTTTTCGGGTCTGGGCTGAGGGGAGCAACGTGGGAGAGGAGTGCGTTTCCCAGAGGGGCTTGGGGTGTTTGGGATCAGCCAGCCGGGGAAAGGGGGTCCACCCCATTCCAGATAGGGCGCAAAACCCCCAGTTCACCCCGTTTCTGTAGTGTAGTGGTTATCACGTTCGCCTCACACGCGAAAGGTCCCTGGTTCGAAACCAGGCAGAAACAGCACTTTTTATGGTTTTTCCCTCCCTGTCTTGCAAGTATTAAGGGAGCTGGGGCGTTGTGTGCGAGGACGATGGCACCCGCGTGTCATTTAGCTCTGGTTTGGCCAACTGGAGAAGGGACCTTGGCCCTGCCCCTTGCAAAGCGATGTCTGGGGACTCCTAGTCCTTTCTGGAGTATCCCTGGGGAAGGCGTCTTCGCGGTGCGTTTTGTCCCTTCAAAATGATCTTGAAGTGGGGAATTCCCTCTGTCTGTCAGAAGCAGCACGTGTTGGTTTTCCCTTGGTTGTGTGCCTTGCCTTGAGCACCCTCAGGAGCTCATGAAGAAGGCTGTCTGGCCCGTACGGGTGTTGGCCAAGGGGGAAGGGAGAAGTGTTTGTGTTTGTTGTTCCCGGAAGATGAGGGGAAAAACAGAAGAGTGAGAAGAAGGGAAAAAAGGGCAAGCGGACGTGGGGAGGATCCCTGGGAATGGGGAGAACCCAGCGAAACCACCTTTTCACTCTGCATTTCCAGAAATAGGACCCCCAGGAGGACCTTTTCCAGGTTTCTGTAGTGTAGTGGTTATCACGTTCGCCTAACACGCGAAAGGTCCCTGGTTCGAAACCAGGCAGAAACACAGGTTTTGGGGGCCTTCTGGGGTGCTTTTAAAGCATCTCCTTCGTTTTTCACTCCTTCACACCCTTCAGCAACACACCGCTTCCAAACCCAGAGCAGCACGCCTGGAAAAATAAAGGCAACGAGGGACGTCCCCGCTCTCAAAACAAAAATTTGCTATATCACGATGCACACCTGTGGGAGATTTCATGGAAAATGGGGGACAATTCCTTGAGCCTGATTATTTAGAGTTAGCCTAAGTAGGCCGCAGTTAGCATGAGCGGGCCGGAGTACGTGGCAGCTGCAGTATGAACAGACTTTGAACCACCAGAACAACAACGGACGTGAGGAACTTGGACAGTGGAGCAATTAATAAACAAGATAACAGAACTGCAGAGGCAAGAAGGAGCTGCGCGAGCTTTAACGCAATTAAGAAAGATGACATTTGGGCTTACAGCATTTAGCTGCAGGATGGGGACTTAGGAGTTGGTTTGTATCTTTGTTAAAAATCGGGGCGGGGGGGTGTTATTCTTATGTATTTTATTAGGTATAATGTTGCTTTTACTGTGTTTAGCTGATTGTGTTCATAGATCTTTGCAAAGGGCAACACAGCGGGTGTTAACTGACGAAAAACAAAAAAGGGGGAATTGTGGACACATATTTAGCTAGCGGTCGCAAGAGCATTCCAGATGCCTTTAGAAGACCTTGAACAGAATAAACAAGAAGACAAAAAAAGAAAGATGCCAGCTAGAAGAACACAGGTGCGCATTCCACGATAAAGGGAACTTGGCACAAAGAACCTCAATTCGGCAGTTTATCTTGACCAATTAGACTGAGACAAGTTTCGCATGTTTTAGTTGGTATAACCAATTATGTCTTATGTTTATGCGCGTGTACAGAGTTGGTACAACCAATTATGTCTTATGTTTATGCGCGTGTACAGAGTTGATATAACCAATTACGTCTTATGCTTGTGCGCGTGTACAGTGACTTTGCAGAATATGTGATTATAAATATGTGTGTGTTTTAGCAATAAACATCGTCTGCTTTCAAGTTTACAGGCGTCCGTTTATTTCTACCTCCTGCACACACCTATACGCACAACTTCAAATATATCTGTGTGTATAATATGCGTATAAATGCGTTGGTTCTTGCAAAAAAGGGCAGTAATATTCAGCAACAGAACCGGCCCCTTCTCTTTGTCTTGGGCCTTCTCGTGGAGAAACACAGCCCAAGACCAAATCAGGTGAAACGCCTGATCAAGGCACCAACCTGTTGTCTCTGGATGGGGCAGCAGAAGCAAGGGGCTCGGGGGCTTTGAGTGTTTTCCAGGAAAAAGCTGAGGCTGTTTCTGCCCGGTTTGGAGCCAAGGACCTTTTGCGTGTGAGGCAAACGTGGGACCGAGCGTGCGACGCCCTTGCGGGCAGCGGGGCAGCTCCATGCTTTGGGGTGATGCTCCGCAAAGTGGAGAGCAAGAGGCAGAGCAAATGGTGTAAACCGAAGCGGTTTTCGGGTCTGGGCTGAGGGGAGCAACGTGGGAGAGGAGTGCGTTTCCCAGAGGGGCTTGGGGTGTTTGGGATCAGCCAGCCGGGGAAAGGGGGTCCACCCCATTCCAGATAGGGCGCAAAACCCCCAGTTCACCCCGTTTCTGTAGTGTAGTGGTTATCACGTTCGCCTCACACGCGAAAGGTCCCTGGTTCGAAACCAGGCAGAAACAGCACTTTTTATGGTTTTTCCCTCCCTGTCTTGCAAGTATTAAGGGAGCTGGGGCGTTGTGTGCGAGGACGATGGCACCCGCGTGTCATTTAGCTCTGGTTTGGCCAACTGGAGAAGGGACCTTGGCCCTGCCCCTTGCAAAGTGATGTCTGGGGACTCCTAGTCCTTTCTGGAGTATCCCTGGGGAAGGCGTCTTCGCGGTGCGTTTTGTCCCTTCAAAATGATCTTGAAGTGGGGAATTCCCTCTGTCTGTCAGAAGCAGCACGTGTTGGTTTTCCCTTGGTTGTGTGCCTTGCCTTGAGCACCCTCAGGAGCTCATGAAGAAGGCTGTCTGGCCCGTACGGGTGTTGGCCAAGGGGGAAGGGAGAAGTGTTTGTGTTTGTTGTTCCCGGAAGATGAGGGGAAAAACAGAAGAGTGAGAAGAAGGGAAAAAAGGGCAAGCGGACGTGGGGAGGATCCCTGGGAATGGGGAGAACCCAGCGAAACCACCTTTTCACTCTGCATTTCCAGAAATAGGACCCCCAGGAGGACCTTTTCCAGGTTTCTGTAGTGTAGTGGTTATCACGTTCGCCTAACACGCGAAAGGTCCCTGGTTCGAAACCAGGCAGAAACACAGGTTTTGGGGGCCTTCTGGGGTGCTTTTAAAGCATCTCCTTCGTTTTTCACTCCTTCACACCCTTCAGCAACACACCGCTTCCAAACCCAGAGCAGCACGCCTGGAAAAATAAAGGCAACGAGGGACGTCCCCGCTCTCAAAACAAAAATTTGCTATATCACGATGCACACCTGTGGGAGATTTCATGGAAAATGGGGGACAATTCCTTGAGCCTGATTATTTAGAGTTAGCCTAAGTAGGCCGCAGTTAGCATGAGCGGGCCGGAGTACGTGGCAGCTGCAGTATGAACAGACTTTGAACCACCAGAACAACAACGGACGTGAGGAACTTGGACAGTGGAGCAATTAATAAACAAGATAACAGAACTGCAGAGGCAAGAAGGAGCTGCGCGAGCTTTAACGCAATTAAGAAAGATGACATTTGGGCTTACAGCATTTAGCTGCAGGATGGGGACTTAGGAGTTGGTTTGTATCTTTGTTAAAAATCGGGGCGGGGGGGTGTTATTCTTATGTATTTTATTAGGTATAATGTTGCTTTTACTGTGTTTAGCTGATTGTGTTCATAGATCTTTGCAAAGGGCAACACAGCGGGTGTTAACTGACGAAAAACAAAAAAGGGGGAATTGTGGACACATATTTAGCTAGCGGTCGCAAGAGCATTCCAGATGCCTTTAGAAGACCTTGAACAGAATAAACAAGAAGACAAAAAAAGAAAGATGCCAGCTAGAAGAACACAGGTGCGCATTCCACGATAAAGGGAACTTGGCACAAAGAACCTCAATTCGGCAGTTTATCTTGACCAATTAGACTGAGACAAGTTTCGCATGTTTTAGTTGGTATAACCAATTATGTCTTATGTTTATGCGCGTGTACAGAGTTGGTACAACCAATTATGTCTTATGTTTATGCGCGTGTACAGAGTTGATATAACCAATTACGTCTTATGCTTGTGCGCGTGTACAGTGACTTTGCAGAATATGTGATTATAAATATGTGTGTGTTTTAGCAATAAACATCGTCTGCTTTCAAGTTTACAGGCGTCCGTTTATTTCTACCTCCTGCACACACCTATACGCACAACTTCAAATATATCTGTGTGTATAATATGCGTATAAATGCGTTGGTTCTTGCAAAAAAGGGCAGTAATATTCAGCAACAGAACCGGCCCCTTCTCTTTGTCTTGGGCCTTCTCGTGGAGAAACACAGCCCAAGACCAAATCAGGTGAAACGCCTGATCAAGGCACCAACCTGTTGTCTCTGGATGGGGCAGCAGAAGCAAGGGGCTCGGGGGCTTTGAGTGTTTTCCAGGAAAAAGCTGAGGCTGTTTCTGCCCGGTTTGGAGCCAAGGACCTTTTGCGTGTGAGGCAAACGTGGGACCGAGCGTGCGACGCCCTTGCGGGCAGCGGGGCAGCTCCGTGCTTTGGGGTGATGCTCCGCAAAGTGGAGAGCAAGAGGCAGAGCAAATGGTGTAAACCGAAGCGGTTTTCGGGTCTGGGCTGAGGGGAGCAACGTGGGAGAGGAGTGCGTTTCCCAGAGGGGCTTGGGGTGTTTGGGATCAGCCAGCCGGGGAAAGGGGGTCCACCCCATTCCAGATAGGGCGCAAAACCCCCAGTTCACCCCGTTTCTGTAGTGTAGTGGTTATCACGTTCGCCTCACACGCGAAAGGTCCCTGGTTCGAAACCAGGCAGAAACAGCACTTTTTATGGTTTTTCCCTCCCTGTCTTGCAAGTATTAAGGGAGCTGGGGCGTTGTGTGCGAGGACGATGGCACCCGCGTGTCATTTAGCTCTGGTTTGGCCAACTGGAGAAGGGACCTTGGCCCTGCCCCTTGCAAAGCGATGTCTGGGGACTCCTAGTCCTTTCTGGAGTATCCCTGGGGAAGGCGTCTTCGCGGTGCGTTTTGTCCCTTCAAAATGATCTTGAAGTGGGGAATTCCCTCTGTCTGTCAGAAGCAGCACGTGTTGGTTTTCCCTTGGTTGTGTGCCTTGCCTTGAGCACCCTCAGGAGCTCATGAAGAAGGCTGTCTGGCCCGTACGGGTGTTGGCCAAGGGGGAAGGGAGAAGTGTTTGTGTTTGTTGTTCCCGGAAGATGAGGGGAAAAACAGAAGAGTGAGAAGAAGGGAAAAAAGGGCAAGCGGACGTGGGGAGGATCCCTGGGAATGGGGAGAACCCAGCGAAACCACCTTTTCACTCTGCATTTCCAGAAATAGGACCCCCAGGAGGACCTTTTCCAGGTTTCTGTAGTGTAGTGGTTATCACGTTCGCCTAACACGCGAAAGGTCCCTGGTTCGAAACCAGGCAGAAACACAGGTTTTGGGGGCCTTCTGGGGTGCTTTTAAAGCATCTCCTTCGTTTTTCACTCCTTCACACCCTTCAGCAACACACCGCTTCCAAACCCAGAGCAGCACGCCTGGAAAAATAAAGGCAACGAGGGACGTCCCCGCTCTCAAAACAAAAATTTGCTATATCACGATGCACACCTGTGGGAGATTTCATGGAAAATGGGGGACAATTCCTTGAGCCTGATTATTTAGAGTTAGCCTAAGTAGGCCGCAGTTAGCATGAGCGGGCCGGAGTACGTGGCAGCTGCAGTATGAACAGACTTTGAACCACCAGAACAACAACGGACGTGAGGAACTTGGACAGTGGAGCAATTAATAAACAAGATAACAGAACTGCAGAGGCAAGAAGGAGCTGCGCGAGCTTTAACGCAATTAAGAAAGATGACATTTGGGCTTACAGCATTTAGCTGCAGGATGGGGACTTAGGAGTTGGTTTGTATCTTTGTTAAAAATCGGGGCGGGGGGGTGTTATTCTTATGTATTTTATTAGGTATAATGTTGCTTTTACTGTGTTTAGCTGATTGTGTTCATAGATCTTTGCAAAGGGCAACACAGCGGGTGTTAACTGACGAAAAACAAAAAAGGGGGAATTGTGGACACATATTTAGCTAGCGGTCGCAAGAGCATTCCAGATGCCTTTAGAAGACCTTGAACAGAATAAACAAGAAGACAAAAAAAGAAAGATGCCAGCTAGAAGAACACAGGTGCGCATTCCACGATAAAGGGAACTTGGCACAAAGAACCTCAATTCGGCAGTTTATCTTGACCAATTAGACTGAGACAAGTTTCGCATGTTTTAGTTGGTATAACCAATTATGTCTTATGTTTATGCGCGTGTACAGAGTTGGTACAACCAATTATGTCTTATGTTTATGCGCGTGTACAGAGTTGATATAACCAATTACGTCTTATGCTTGTGCGCGTGTACAGTGACTTTGCAGAATATGTGATTATAAATATGTGTGTGTTTTAGCAATAAACATCGTCTGCTTTCAAGTTTACAGGCGTCCGTTTATTTCTACCTCCTGCACACACCTATACGCACAACTTCAAATATATCTGTGTGTATAATATGCGTATAAATGCGTTGGTTCTTGCAAAAAAGGGCAGTAATATTCAGCAACAGAACCGGCCCCTTCTCTTTGTCTTGGGCCTTCTCGTGGAGAAACACAGCCCAAGACCAAATCAGGTGAAACGCCTGATCAAGGCACCAACCTGTTGTCTCTGGATGGGGCAGCAGAAGCAAGGGGCTCGGGGGCTTTGAGTGTTTTCCAGGAAAAAGCTGAGGCTGTTTCTGCCCGGTTTGGAGCCAAGGACCTTTTGCGTGTGAGGCAAACGTGGGACCGAGCGTGCGACGCCCTTGCGGGCAGCGGGGCAGCTCCGTGCTTTGGGGTGATGCTCCGCAAAGTGGAGAGCAAGAGGCAGAGCAAATGGTGTAAACCGAAGCGGTTTTCGGGTCTGGGCTGAGGGGAGCAACGTGGGAGAGGAGTGCGTTTCCCAGAGGGGCTTGGGGTGTTTGGGATCAGCCAGCCGGGGAAAGGGGGTCCACCCCATTCCAGATAGGGCGCAAAACCCCCAGTTCACCCCGTTTCTGTAGTGTAGTGGTTATCACGTTCGCCTCACACGCGAAAGGTCCCTGGTTCGAAACCAGGCAGAAACAGCACTTTTTATGGTTTTTCCCTCCCTGTCTTGCAAGTATTAAGGGAGCTGGGGCGTTGTGTGCGAGGACGATGGCACCCGCGTGTCATTTAGCTCTGGTTTGGCCAACTGGAGAAGGGACCTTGGCCCTGCCCCTTGCAAAGCGATGTCTGGGGACTCCTAGTCCTTTCTGGAGTATCCCTGGGGAAGGCGTCTTCGCGGTGCGTTTTGTCCCTTCAAAATGATCTTGAAGTGGGGAATTCCCTCTGTCTGTCAGAAGCAGCACGTGTTGGTTTTCCCTTGGTTGTGTGCCTTGCCTTGAGCACCCTCAGGAGCTCATGAAGAAGGCTGTCTGGCCCGTACGGGTGTTGGCCAAGGGGGAAGGGAGAAGTGTTTGTGTTTGTTGTTCCCGGAAGATGAGGGGAAAAACAGAAGAGTGAGAAGAAGGGAAAAAAGGGCAAGCGGACGTGGGGAGGATCCCTGGGAATGGGGAGAACCCAGCGAAACCACCTTTTCACTCTGCATTTCCAGAAATAGGACCCCCAGGAGGACCTTTTCCAGGTTTCTGTAGTGTAGTGGTTATCACGTTCGCCTAACACGCGAAAGGTCCCTGGTTCGAAACCAGGCAGAAACACAGGTTTTGGGGGCCTTCTGGGGTGCTTTTAAAGCATCTCCTTCGTTTTTCACTCCTTCACACCCTTCAGCAACACACCGCTTCCAAACCCAGAGCAGCACGCCTGGAAAAATAAAGGCAACGAGGGACGTCCCCGCTCTCAAAACAAAAATTTGCTATATCACGATGCACACCTGTGGGAGATTTCATGGAAAATGGGGGACAATTCCTTGAGCCTGATTATTTAGAGTTAGCCTAAGTAGGCCGCAGTTAGCATGAGCGGGCCGGAGTACGTGGCAGCTGCAGTATGAACAGACTTTGAACCACCAGAACAACAACGGACGTGAGGAACTTGGACAGTGGAGCAATTAATAAACAAGATAACAGAACTGCAGAGGCAAGAAGGAGCTGCGCGAGCTTTAACGCAATTAAGAAAGATGACATTTGGGCTTACAGCATTTAGCTGCAGGATGGGGACTTAGGAGTTGGTTTGTATCTTTGTTAAAAATCGGGGCGGGGGGGTGTTATTCTTATGTATTTTATTAGGTATAATGTTGCTTTTACTGTGTTTAGCTGATTGTGTTCATAGATCTTTGCAAAGGGCAACACAGCGGGTGTTAACTGACGAAAAACAAAAAAGGGGGAATTGTGGACACATATTTAGCTAGCGGTCGCAAGAGCATTCCAGATGCCTTTAGAAGACCTTGAACAGAATAAACAAGAAGACAAAAAAAGAAAGATGCCAGCTAGAAGAACACAGGTGCGCATTCCACGATAAAGGGAACTTGGCACAAAGAACCTCAATTCGGCAGTTTATCTTGACCAATTAGACTGAGACAAGTTTCGCATGTTTTAGTTGGTATAACCAATTATGTCTTATGTTTATGCGCGTGTACAGAGTTGGTACAACCAATTATGTCTTATGTTTATGCGCGTGTACAGAGTTGATATAACCAATTACGTCTTATGCTTGTGCGCGTGTACAGTGACTTTGCAGAATATGTGATTATAAATATGTGTGTGTTTTAGCAATAAACATCGTCTGCTTTCAAGTTTACAGGCGTCCGTTTATTTCTACCTCCTGCACACACCTATACGCACAACTTCAAATATATCTGTGTGTATAATATGCGTATAAATGCGTTGGTTCTTGCAAAAAAGGGCAGTAATATTCAGCAACAGAACCGGCCCCTTCTCTTTGTCTTGGGCCTTCTCGTGGAGAAACACAGCCCAAGACCAAATCAGGTGAAACGCCTGATCAAGGCACCAACCTGTTGTCTCTGGATGGGGCAGCAGAAGCAAGGGGCTCGGGGGCTTTGAGTGTTTTCCAGGAAAAAGCTGAGGCTGTTTCTGCCCGGTTTGGAGCCAAGGACCTTTTGCGTGTGAGGCAAACGTGGGACCGAGCGTGCGACGCCCTTGCGGGCAGCGGGGCAGCTCCGTGCTTTGGGGTGATGCTCCGCAAAGTGGAGAGCAAGAGGCAGAGCAAATGGTGTAAACCGAAGCGGTTTTCGGGTCTGGGCTGAGGGGAGCAACGTGGGAGAGGAGTGCGTTTCCCAGAGGGGCTTGGGGTGTTTGGGATCAGCCAGCCGGGGAAAGGGGGTCCACCCCATTCCAGATAGGGCGCAAAACCCCCAGTTCACCCCGTTTCTGTAGTGTAGTGGTTATCACGTTCGCCTCACACGCGAAAGGTCCCTGGTTCGAAACCAGGCAGAAACAGCACTTTTTATGGTTTTTCCCTCCCTGTCTTGCAAGTATTAAGGGAGCTGGGGCGTTGTGTGCGAGGACGATGGCACCCGCGTGTCATTTAGCTCTGGTTTGGCCAACTGGAGAAGGGACCTTGGCCCTGCCCCTTGCAAAGCGATGTCTGGGGACTCCTAGTCCTTTCTGGAGTATCCCTGGGGAAGGCGTCTTCGCGGTGCGTTTTGTCCCTTCAAAATGATCTTGAAGTGGGGAATTCCCTCTGTCTGTCAGAAGCAGCACGTGTTGGTTTTCCCTTGGTTGTGTGCCTTGCCTTGAGCACCCTCAGGAGCTCATGAAGAAGGCTGTCTGGCCCGTACGGGTGTTGGCCAAGGGGGAAGGGAGAAGTGTTTGTGTTTGTTGTTCCCGGAAGATGAGGGGAAAAACAGAAGAGTGAGAAGAAGGGAAAAAAGGGCAAGCGGACGTGGGGAGGATCCCTGGGAATGGGGAGAACCCAGCGAAACCACCTTTTCACTCTGCATTTCCAGAAATAGGACCCCCAGGAGGACCTTTTCCAGGTTTCTGTAGTGTAGTGGTTATCACGTTCGCCTAACACGCGAAAGGTCCCTGGTTCGAAACCAGGCAGAAACACAGGTTTTGGGGGCCTTCTGGGGTGCTTTTAAAGCATCTCCTTCGTTTTTCACTCCTTCACACCCTTCAGCAACACACCGCTTCCAAACCCAGAGCAGCACGCCTGGAAAAATAAAGGCAACGAGGGACGTCCCCGCTCTCAAAACAAAAATTTGCTATATCACGATGCACACCTGTGGGAGATTTCATGGAAAATGGGGGACAATTCCTTGAGCCTGATTATTTAGAGTTAGCCTAAGTAGGCCGCAGTTAGCATGAGCGGGCCGGAGTACGTGGCAGCTGCAGTATGAACAGACTTTGAACCACCAGAACAACAACGGACGTGAGGAACTTGGACAGTGGAGCAATTAATAAACAAGATAACAGAACTGCAGAGGCAAGAAGGAGCTGCGCGAGCTTTAACGCAATTAAGAAAGATGACATTTGGGCTTACAGCATTTAGCTGCAGGATGGGGACTTAGGAGTTGGTTTGTATCTTTGTTAAAAATCGGGGCGGGGGGGTGTTATTCTTATGTATTTTATTAGGTATAATGTTGCTTTTACTGTGTTTAGCTGATTGTGTTCATAGATCTTTGCAAAGGGCAACACAGCGGGTGTTAACTGACGAAAAACAAAAAAGGGGGAATTGTGGACACATATTTAGCTAGCGGTCGCAAGAGCATTCCAGATGCCTTTTAGAAGACCTTGAACAGAATAAACAAGAAGACAAAAAAGAAAGATGCCAGCTAGAAGAACACAGGTGCGCATTCCACGATAAAGGGAACTTGGCACAAAGAACCTCAATTCGGCAGTTTATCTTGACCAATTAGACTGAGACAAGTTTCGCATGTTTTAGTTGGTATAACCAATTATGTCTTATGTTTATGCGCGTGTACAGAGTTGGTACAACCAATTATGTCTTATGTTTATGCGCGTGTACAGAGTTGATATAACCAATTACGTCTTATGCTTGTGCGCGTGTACAGTGACTTTGCAGAATATGTGATTATAAATATGTGTGTGTTTTAGCAATAAACATCGTCTGCTTTCAAGTTTACAGGCGTCCGTTTATTTCTACCTCCTGCACACACCTATACGCACAACTTCAAATATATCTGTGTGTATAATATGCGTATAAATGCGTTGGTTCTTGCAAAAAAGGGCAGTAATATTCAGCAACAGAACCGGCCCCTTCTCTTTGTCTTGGGCCTTCTCGTGGAGAAACACAGCCCAAGACCAAATCAGGTGAAACGCCTGATCAAGGCACCAACCTGTTGTCTCTGGATGGGGCAGCAGAAGCAAGGGGCTCGGGGGCTTTGAGTGTTTTCCAGGAAAAAGCTGAGGCTGTTTCTGCCCGGTTTGGAGCCAAGGACCTTTTGCGTGTGAGGCAAACGTGGGACCGAGCGTGCGACGCCCTTGCGGGCAGCGGGGCAGCTCCGTGCTTTGGGGTGATGCTCCGCAAAGTGGAGAGCAAGAGGCAGAGCAAATGGTGTAAACCGAAGCGGTTTTCGGGTCTGGGCTGAGGGGAGCAACGTGGGAGAGGAGTGCGTTTCCCAGAGGGGCTTGGGGTGTTTGGGATCAGCCAGCCGGGGAAAGGGGGTCCACCCCATTCCAGATAGGGCGCAAAACCCCCAGTTCACCCCGTTTCTGTAGTGTAGTGGTTATCACGTTCGCCTCACACGCGAAAGGTCCCTGGTTCGAAACCAGGCAGAAACAGCACTTTTTATGGTTTTTCCCTCCCTGTCTTGCAAGTATTAAGGGAGCTGGGGCGTTGTGTGCGAGGACGATGGCACCCGCGTGTCATTTAGCTCTGGTTTGGCCAACTGGAGAAGGGACCTTGGCCCTGCCCCTTGCAAAGCGATGTCTGGGGACTCCTAGTCCTTTCTGGAGTATCCCTGGGGAAGGCGTCTTCGCGGTGCGTTTTGTCCCTTCAAAATGATCTTGAAGTGGGGAATTCCCTCTGTCTGTCAGAAGCAGCACGTGTTGGTTTTCCCTTGGTTGTGTGCCTTGCCTTGAGCACCCTCAGGAGCTCATGAAGAAGGCTGTCTGGCCCGTACGGGTGTTGGCCAAGGGGGAAGGGAGAAGTGTTTGTGTTTGTTGTTCCCGGAAGATGAGGGGAAAAACAGAAGAGTGAGAAGAAGGGAAAAAAGGGCAAGCGGACGTGGGGAGGATCCCTGGGAATGGGGAGAACCCAGCGAAACCACCTTTTCACTCTGCATTTCCAGAAATAGGACCCCCAGGAGGACCTTTTCCAGGTTTCTGTAGTGTAGTGGTTATCACGTTCGCCTAACACGCGAAAGGTCCCTGGTTCGAAACCAGGCAGAAACACAGGTTTTGGGGGCCTTCTGGGGTGCTTTTAAAGCATCTCCTTCGTTTTTCACTCCTTCACACCCTTCAGCAACACACCGCTTCCAAACCCAGAGCAGCACGCCTGGAAAAATAAAGGCAACGAGGGACGTCCCCGCTCTCAAAACAAAAATTTGCTATATCACGATGCACACCTGTGGGAGATTTCATGGAAAATGGGGGACAATTCCTTGAGCCTGATTATTTAGAGTTAGCCTAAGTAGGCCGCAGTTAGC